>NW_027473335.1:0-323778 GCF_050947335.1 Megachile rotundata | reverse complement strand
CAATTACAATCTCCCAAATACAATCTCCCAAATACAATCATACAATCACAATCATACAATCACAATCGTACAATCACAATTGTACAATCACAATCATACAATCACAGTCATACAATTACAATCTCCAAAATACTATCTCCCAAATACAATCATACAATCACAATCATACAATCACAATCATACAATCACAATCATACAATCACAATCATACAATCACAATCGTACAATCACAATTGTACAATCACAATCGCACAATCACAATCATACAATCACAGTCATACAATCACAATCATACAATCACAATTATACAATCATAATCATGCAATCACAATCATACAATCACAATCATACAATTACAATCTCCCAAATACAATCTCCCAAATACAATCATACAATCACAATCATACAATCACAATCATACAATCACAATCATACAATCACAATCATACAATCACAATCATACAATCACAATCATACAATCACAATCATACTATCAGAATCATACAATCACAATCATACAATCACAATCATACAATCACAGACATACAATCACAATCATACATTCACAATCATATTATCACAATCATACTATCGCAATCATACAATCACAATCATGCAATCACAATCATACAATCATAATCAGACAATGACAATCATACAATCGCAATCATACAATCACAATCATACTATCGCAATCATACAATCGCAATCATACCATCACAACCATACAATCACAACCATACAATCGTAATCATACAATCACAATCATACAATCGTAATCATACAATCATAATCATACAATCACAATCATACTATCACAATCATACAATCACAATCATGCAATCACAATCATACAATCATAATCATACAATCATAATCATACTATCACAATCATACTATCACAATCATACAATCACAATCATACAATCACAATCATACAATCATAATCATACAATTACAATCATACAATCACAATCATACAATCACAATCATACAATCACAATCATACAATCACAATCATACAATCACAATCATACAATCACAATCATGCAATCACAATCATACAATCATAATCAGACAATGACAATCATACAATCACAATCATACAATCACAATCATACTATCGCAATCATACAATCGCAATCATACCATCACCATCATACAATCACAACCATACAATCATAATCATACAATCACAATCATACAATCGTAATCATACAATCACAATCATACAATCGCTATCATACAATCACAATCATACAATCACAATCATAATATCGCAATCATACAATCACAATCAAACCATCACAATCATACAATCACAATCATACAATCATAATCATACAATTACAATCATACAATCACAATCATACAATCACAATCATACAATCACAATCATACAATCACAATCATACAATCACAATCATACAATCACAATCATACAATCACAGACATACAACCACAATCATACATTCACAATCATATTATCACAATCATACTATCGCAATCATACAATCACAATCATGCAATCACAATCATACAATCATAATCAGACAATGACAATCATACTATCACAATCATACAATCACAATCATACTATCGCAATCATACAGTCGCAATCATACCATCACAACCATACAATCACAACCATACAATCATAATCATACAATCACAATCATACAATCATAATCATACAATCACAATCATACAATCGCTATCATAGAATCACAATCATACAATCACAATCATAATATCGCAATCATACAATCACAATCATACCATCACAATCATACAATCACAACCATACTATCATAATCATACAATCACAATCATACTATCACAATCATACAATCACAATCATGCAATCACAATCATACAATCATAATCATACAATCATAATCACACTATCACAATCATACTATCACAATCATACAATCACAGTCATACAATCACAATCACACAATCACAATCATACAATCACAATCATACAATCACAATCATACAATCACAATCATACAATCGCAATCATACAATTACAATCTCCCAAATACAATCTCCCAAATACAATCATGCAATCACAATCATACAATCACAATCATACAATCACAATCATACAATCACAATCATACAATCACAGTCATACAATTACAATCTCCAAAATACTATCTCCCAAATACAATCATACAATCACAATCATACAATCACAATCATACAATCACAATCATACAATCACAATCATACAATCACAATCATACTATCACAATCATACAATCCTAATCATACAATCACAATCATACAATCACAGTCATACAATCACAATCTTACAATCACAATCATACTATCGCAATCATGCAATCGCAATCATACCATCACCATCATACAATCACAACCATACAATCATAATCATACAATCACAATCATACAATCGTAATCATACAATCACAATCATACAATCGCTATCATACAATCACAATCATACAATCACAATCATAATATCGCAATCATACAATCACAATCAAACCATCACAATCATACAATCACAATCATACAATCATAATCATACAATTACAATCATACAATCACAATCATACAGTCACAATCATACAATCACAATCATACAATCACAATCATACAATCGCAATCATATAATTACAATCTCCAAAATACTATCTCCCAAATACAATCATACAATCACAATCATACAATCACAATCATACAATCACAATCATACAATCACAATCATACTATCACAATCATACAATCCTAATCATACAATCACAATCATACAATCACAGTCATACAATCACAATCTTACAATCACAATCATACTATCACAATCATACAATCGTAATCATACAATCACAATCATACAATCACAATCATACTATCACAATCATACAATCACAATCATGCAATCACAATCATACAATCATAATCAGACAATGACAATCATACAATCACAATCATGAAATCACAATCATACTATCGCAATCATGCAATCGCAATCATACCATCACCATCATACAATCACAACCATACAATCATAATCATACAATCACAATCATACAATCGTAATCATACAATCACAATCATACAATCGCTATCATACAATCACAATCGTACAATCACAATCATAATATCGCAATCATACAATCACAATCAAACCATCACAATCATACAATCACAATCATTCAATCATAATCATACAATTACAATCATACAATCACAATCATACAATCACAATCATACAATCACAATCATACAATCACAATCATACAATCACAATCATACAATCACAATCATACAATCACAATCATACAATCACAATCATACAATCGCAATCATATAATTACAATCTCCCAAATACAATCTCCCAAATACAATCATATAATCACGATCATACAATCACAATCATACAATCACAGTCATACAATCACAATCACACAATCACAATCATACTATCACAATCATACAATCACAATCATACAATCTCAATCATACAATCGCAATCATACAATTACAATCTCCCAAATACAATCTCCCAAATACAATCATACAATCACAATCATACAATCACAATCATACAATCACAATCGTACAATCACAATTGTACAATCACAATCGCACAATCACAATCATACAATCACAGTCATACAATCAAAATCATACAATCACAATTATACAATCATAATCATGCAATCACAATCATACAATCACAATCATACAATTACAATCTCCCAAATACAATCTCCCAAATACAATCATACAATCACAATCATACAATCACAATCATACAATCACAATCATACAATCACAATCATACAATCACAATCATACAATCACAATCATACTATCAGAATCATACAATCACAATCATACAATCACAATCATACAATCACAGACATACAATCACAATCATACATTCACAATCATATTATCACAATCATACTATCGCAATCATACAATCACAATCATGCAATCACAATCATACAATCATAATCAGACAATGACAATCATACAATCGCAATCATACAATCGCAATCATACAATCACAATCATACTATCGCAATCATACAATCGCAATCATACCATCACAACCATACAATCACAACCATACAATCATAATCATACAATCACAATCATACAATCGTAATCATACAATCATAATCATACAATCACAATCATACTATCACAATCATACAATCACAATCATGCAATCACAATCATACAATCATAATCATACAATCATAATCATACTATCACAATCATACTATCACAATCATACAATCACAATCATACAATCACAATCATACAATCATAATCATACAATTACAATCATACAATCACAATCATACAATCACAATCATATAATCACAATCATACAATCACAATCATACAATCACAATCATACAATCACAATCATGCAATCACAATCATACAATCATAATCAGACAATGACAATCATACAATCACAATCATACAATCACAATCATACTATCGCAATCATACAATCGCAATCATACCATCACCATCATACAATCACAACCATACAATCATAATCATACAATCACAATCATACAATCGTAATCATACAATCACAATCATACAATCGCTATCATACAATCACAATCATACAATCACAATCATAATATCGCAATCATACAATCACAATCAAACCATCACAATCATACAATCACAATCATACAATCATAATCATACAATTACAATCATACAATCACAATCATACAATCACAATCATACAATCACAATCATACAATCACAATCATACAATCACAATCATACAATCACAATCATACAATCGCAATCATATAATTACAATCTCCAAAATACAATCTCCCAAATACAATCATACAATCACAATCATACAATCACAATCATACAATCACAATCATACAATCACAATCATACTATCACAATCATACAATCACAATCATACTATCGCAATCATACAATCACAATCATACAATCACAATCATACAATCGTAATCATACAATCATAATCATACAATCACAATCATACTATCACAATCATACAATCACAATCATGCAATCACAATCATACAATCATAATCATACAATCATAATCATACTATCACAATCATACTATCACAATCATACAATCACAATCATACAATCACAATCATACAATCATAATCATACAATTACAATCATACAATCACAATCATACAATCACAATCATACAATCACAATCATACAATCACAATCATACAATCACAATCATACTATCACAATCATACAATCACAATCATACAATCTCAATCATACAATCACAATCATACAATTACAATCTCCCAAATACAATCTCCCAAATACAATCATACAATCACAATCATACAATCACAATCATACAATCACAATCGTACAATCACAATTTTACAATCACAATCGCACAATCACAATCATACAATCACAGTCATACAATCACAATCATACAATCACAATTATACAATCATAATCATGCAATCACAATCATACAATCACAATCATACAATTACAATCTCCCAAATACAATCTCCCAAATACAATCATACAATCACAATCATACAATCACAATCATACAATCACAATCATACAATCACAATCATACAATCACAATCATACAATCACAATCATACTATCAGAATCATACAATCACAATCATACAATCACAATCATACAATCACAGACATACAATCACAATCATACATTCACAATCATATTATCACAATCATACTATCGCAATCATACAATCACAATCATGCAATCACAATCATACAATCATAATCAGACAATGACAATCATACAATCGCAATCATACAATCACAATCATACTATCGCAATCATACAATTGCAATCATACCATCACAACCATACAATCACAACCATACAATCACAATCATACTATCACAATCATACAATCACAATCATACTATCGCAATCATACAATCACAATCATACAATCACAATCATACAATCACAACCATACTATCATAATCATACAATCACAATCATACTATCACAATCATACAATCACAATCATTCAATCACAATCATACAATCATAATCATACAATCATAATCATACTATCACAATCATACTATCACAATCATACAATCACAATCATACAATCACAATCATACAATCGCAATCATACTATCACAATCATACAATCACAATCATACAATCACAATCATACTATCACAATCATACAATCACAATCATGCAATCACAATCATACAATCATAATCAGACAATGACAATCATACAATCACAATCATACAATCACAATCATACTATCGCAATCATACAATCACAATCATACAATCACAATCATACTATCACAATCATACAATCACAATCATGCAATCACAATCATACAATCGCAATCATACCATCACAACCATACAATCACAAACATACAATCGCAATCATACAATGACAATCATACAATCATAATCATACAATCACAATCATACAATCGCTATCATACAATCACAATCATACAATCACAATCATAATATCGCAATCGTACAATCACAATCATACCATCACAATCATACAATCACAACCATACTATCATAATCATACAATCATACAATCACAATCATGCAATCACAATCATACAATCATAATCATACAATCATAATCACACTATCACAATCATACTATCACAATCATACAATCACAATCATACAATCACAATCATACAATCACAATTATACAATCACAATCATACAATCACAATCATACAATCACAATCATACAATCACAATCATACAATCGCAATCATATAATTACAATCTCCAAAATACAATCTCCCAAATACAATCATACAATCACAATCATACAATCACAATCATACAATCACAATCATACAATCACTATCATACTATCACAATCATACAATCACAATCATAATATCGCAATCGTACAATCACTATCATACCATCACAATCATACAATCACAACCATACTATCATAATCATACAATCACAATCATACTATCACAATCATACAATCACAATCATGCAATCACAATCATACAATCATAATCATACAATCATAATCACACTATCACAATCATACTATCACAATCATACAATCACAATCATGCAATCACAATCATACAATCACAATTATACAATCACAATCATACAATCACAATCATACAATCACAATCATACAATCGCAATCATATAATTACAATCTCCAAAATACAATCTCCCAAATACAATCATACAATCACAATCATACAATCACAATCATACTATCACAATCATACAATCACAATCATACTATCGCAATCATACAATCACAATCATACTATTACAATCATACAATCACAGTCATACTATCGCAATCATACAATCACAATCATACCATCACAATCATACAATCACAACCATACTATCATAATCATACAATCACAATCGTACTATCACAATCATACAATCACAATCATACTATCACAATCATAAAATCACAATCATGCAATCACAATCATACAATCATAATCAGACAATGACAATCATACAATCACAATCATACAATCACAATCATACTATCGCAATCATGCAATCGCAATCATACCATCACCATCATACAATCACAACCATACAATCATAATCATACAATCACAATCATACAATCGTAATCATACAATCACAATCATACAATCGCTATCATACAATCACAATCATACAATCACAATCATAATATCGCAATCATACAATCACAATCAAACCATCACAATCATACAATCACAATCATACAATCATAATCATACAATTACAATCATACAATCACAATCATACAATCACAATCATACAATCACAATCATACAATCACAATCATACAATCACAATCATACAATCACAATCATACAATCGCAATCATATAATTACAATCTCCAAAATACTATCTCCCAAATACAATCATACAATCACAATCATACAATCACAATCATACAATCACAATCATACAATCACAATCATACAATCACAATCATACTATCACAATCAAACAATCCTAATCATACAATCACAATCATACAATCACAGTCATACAATCACAATCTTACAATCACAATCATACTATCACAATCATACAATCATAATCATACAATCACAATCATACAATCTCAATCATACAATCGCAATCATACAATTACAATCTCCCCAATACAATCTCCCAAATACAGTCATACAATCACAATCATACAATCACAATCGTACTATCACAATCATACAATCACAATCATACAATCACAGTCATACAATCACAATCATACAATCACAATCATACAATCATAATCATGCAATCACAATCATACAATCACAATCATACAATCATAATCATACAATGACAATCATACAATCACAATCATACAATCACAGTCATACAATCACAATCATACAATCACAATCATACTATCACAATCATACAATCACGATCATACAATCACAATCATACAATCACAGTCATACAATCACAATCACACAATCACAATCATACTATCACAATCATACAATCACAATCATACAATCACAATCATACAATCTCAATCATACAATCGCAATCATACAATTACAATCTCCCCAATACAATCTCCCAAATACAGTCATACAATCACAATCATACAATCACAATCGTACTATCACAATCATACAATCACAGTCATACAATCACAATCATACCATCACAATCATACAATCACAATCATGCAATCACAATCATACAATCATAATCATACAATCATAATCATACAATCAAAATCGTACAATTACAATCGTTCAATCACAATCGCACAATCACAATCATTCAATCACAGTCATACAATCACAATCATACAATCACAATCATACAATTACAATCTCCCTAATACAATCTCCCAAATACAATCATACAATCACGATCATACAATCACAATCATACAATCACAGTCATACAATCACAATCACATAATCACAATCATACTATCACAATCATACAATCACAATCATACAATCACAATCATACAATCTCAATCATACAATCGCAATCATACAATTACAATCTCCCAAATACAATCTCCCAAATACAATCACACAATCACAATCATACAATCACAATCATACAATCACAATCATACTATCACAATCATACAATCACAATCATGCAATCACAATCATACAATCATAATCAGACAATGACAATCATACAATCACAATCATACAATCACAATCATACTATCGCAATCATACAATCACAATCATACAATCACAATCATACTATCACAATCATACAATCACAATCATGCAATCACAATCATACAATCGCAATCATACCATCACAACCATACAATCACAACCATACAATCGTAATCATACAATGACAATCATACAATCATAATCATACAATCACAATCATACAATCGCTATCATACAATCACAATCATACCATCACAATCATAATATCGCAATCGTACAATCACAATCATACCATCACAATCATACAATCACAACCATACTATCATAATCATACAATCACAATCATACTATCACAATCATACAATCACAATCATGCAATCACAATCATACAATCATAATCATACAATCATAATCACACTATCACAATCATACTATCACAATCATACAATCACAATCATACAATCACAATCATACAATCACAATTATACAATCACAATCATACAATCACAATCATACAATCACAATCATACAATCACAATCATACAATCGCAATCATATAATTACAATCTCCAAAATACAATCTCCCAAATACAATCATACAATCACAATCATACAATCACAATCATACAATCACAATCATACAATCACAATCATACAATCACAATCATACAATCGCAATCATATAATTACAATCTCCCAAATACAATCTCCCAAATACAATCATATAATCACGATCATACAATCACAATCATACAATCACAGTCATACAATCACAATCACACAATCACAATCATACTATCACAATCATACAATCACAATCATACAATCTCAATCATACAATCGCAATCATACAATTACAATCTCCCAAATACAATCTCCCAAATACAATCATGCAATCACAATCATACAATCACAATCATACAATCACAATCATACAATCACAATCATACAATCACAGTCATACAATTACAATCTCCAAAATACTATCTCCCAAATACAATCATACAATCACAATCATACAATCACAATCATACAATCACAATCATACAATCACAATCATACTATCACAATCATACAATCCTAATCATACAATCACAATCATACAATCACAGTCATACAATCACAATCTTACAATCACAATCATACTATCGCAATCATGCAATCGCAATCATACCATCACCATCATACAATCACAACCATACAATCATAATCATACAATCACAATCATACAATCGTAATCATACAATCACAATCATACAATCGCTATCATACAATCACAATCATACAATCACAATCATAATATCGCAATCATACAATCACAATCAAACCATCACAATCATACAATCACAATCATACAATCATAATCATACAATTACAATCATACAATCACAATCATACAGTCACAATCATACAATCACAATCATACAATCACAATCATACAATCGCAATCATATAATTACAATCTCCAAAATACTATCTCCCAAATACAATCATACAATCACAATCATACAATCACAATCATACAATCACAATCATACAATCACAATCATACTATCACAATCATACAATCCTAATCATACAATCACAATCATACAATCACAGTCATACAATCACAATCTTACAATCACAATCATACTATCACAATCATACAATCGTAATCATACAATCACAATCATACAATCACAATCATACTATCACAATCATACAATCACAATCATGCAATCACAATCATACAATCATAATCAGACAATGACAATCATACAATCACAATCATAAAATCACAATCATACTATCGCAATCATGCAATCGCAATCATACCATCACCATCATACAATCACAACCATACAATCATAATCATACAATCACAATCATACAATCGTAATCATACAATCACAATCATACAATCGCTATCATACAATCACAATCGTACAATCACAATCATAATATCGCAATCATACAATCACAATCAAACCATCACAATCATACAATCACAATCATTCAATCATAATCATACAATTACAATCATACAATCACAATCATACAATCACAATCATACAATCACAATCATACAATCACAATCATACAATCACAATCATACAATCACAATCATACAATCACAATCATACAATCACAATCATACAATCGCAATCATATAATTACAATCTCCCAAATACAATCTCCCAAATACAATCATATAATCACGATCATACAATCACAATCATACAATCACAGTCATACAATCACAATCACACAATCACAATCATACTATCACAATCATACAATCACAATCATACAATCTCAATCATACAATCGCAATCATACAATTACAATCTCCCAAATACAATCTCCCAAATACAATCATACAATCACAATCATACAATCACAATCATACAATCACAATCGTACAATCACAATTGTACAATCACAATCGCACAATCACAATCATACAATCACAGTCATACAATCACAATCATACAATCACAATTATACAATCATAATCATGCAATCACAATCATACAATCACAATCATACAATTACAATCTCCCAAATACAATCTCCCAAATACAATCATACAATCACAATCATACAATCACAATCATACAATCACAATCATACAATCACAATCATACAATCACAATCATACAATCACAATCATACTATCAGAATCATACAATCACAATCATACAATCACAATCATACAATCACAGACATACAATCACAATCATACATTCACAATCATATTATCACAATCATACTATCGCAATCATACAATCACAATCATGCAATCACAATCATACAATCATAATCAGACAATGACAATCATACAATCGCAATCATACAATCACAATCATACTATCGCAATCATACAATCGCAATCATACCATCACAACCATACAATCACAACCATACAATCATAATCATACAATCACAATCATACAATCGTAATCATACAATCATAATCATACAATCACAATCATACTATCACAATCATACAATCACAATCATGCAATCACAATCATACAATCATAATCATACAATCATAATCATACTATCACAATCATACTATCACAATCATACAATCACAATCATACAATCACAATCATACAATCATAATCATACAATTACAATCATACAATCACAATCATACAATCACAATCATATAATCACAATCATACAATCACAATCATACAATCACAATCATACAATCACAATCATGCAATCACAATCATACAATCATAATCAGACAATGACAATCATACAATCACAATCATACAATCACAATCATACTATCGCAATCATACAATCGCAATCATACCATCACCATCATACAATCACAACCATACAATCATAATCATACAATCACAATCATACAATCGTAATCATACAATCACAATCATACAATCGCTATCATACAATCACAATCATACAATCACAATCATAATATCGCAATCATACAATCACAATCAAACCATCACAATCATACAATCACAATCATACAATCATAATCATACAATTACAATCATACAATCACAATCATACAATCACAATCATACAATCACAATCATACAATCACAATCATACAATCACAATCATACAATCACAATCATACAATCACAATCATACAATCACAATCATACAATCGCAATCATATAATTACAATCTCCAAAATACAATCTCCCAAATACAATCATACAATCACAATCATACAATCACAATCATACAATCACAATCATACAATCACAATCATACTATCACAATCATACAATCACAATCATACTATCGCAATCATACAATCACAATCATACAATCACAATCATACAATCGTAATCATACAATCATAATCATACAATCACAATCATACTATCACAATCATACAATCACAATCATGCAATCACAATCATACAATCATAATCATACAATCATAATCATACTATCACAATCATACTATCACAATCATACAATCACAATCATACAATCACAATCATACAATCATAATCATACAATTACAATCATACAATCACAATCATACAATCACAATCATACAATCACAATCATACAATCACAATCATACAATCACAATCATACTATCACAATCATACAATCACAATCATACAATCTCAATCATACAATCACAATCATACAATTACAATCTCCCAAATACAATCTCCCAAATACAATCATACAATCACAATCATACAATCACAATCATACAATCACAATCGTACAATCACAATTTTACAATCACAATCGCACAATCACAATCATACAATCACAGTCATACAATCACAATCATACAATCACAATTATACAATCATAATCATGCAATCACAATCATACAATCACAATCATACAATTACAATCTCCCAAATACAATCTCCCAAATACAATCATACAATCACAATCATACAATCACAATCATACAATCACAATCATACAATCACAATCATACAATCACAATCATACTATCAGAACCATACAATCACAATCATACAATCACAATCATACAATCACAGACATACAATCACAATCATACATTCACTATCATATTATCACAATCATACTATCGCAATCATACAATCACAATCATGCAATCACAATCATACAATCATAATCAGACAATGACAATCATACAATCGCAATCATACAATCACAATCATACTATCGCAATCATACAATCGCAATCATACCATCACAACCATACAATCACAACCATACAATCACAATCATACTATCACAATCATACAATCACAATCATACTATCGCAAT
Source organism: Megachile rotundata (assembly GCF_050947335.1). Classification (NCBI taxonomy): domain Eukaryota; kingdom Metazoa; phylum Arthropoda; class Insecta; order Hymenoptera; family Megachilidae; genus Megachile; species Megachile rotundata. The sequence goes on along the minus strand of NW_027473335.1, from coordinate 309,802 downwards.
CATACAATCACAATCATACAATCACAATCATACAATCACAACCATACTATCATAATCATACAATCACAATCATACTATCACAATCATACAATCACAATCATGCAATCACAATCATACAATCATAATCATACAATCATAATCATACTATCACAATCATACTATCACAATCATACAATCACAATCATACAATCACAATCATACAATCGCAATCATACTATCACAATCATACAATCACAATCATACAATCACAATCATACTATCACAATCATACAATCACAATCATGCAATCACAATCATACAATCATAATCAGACAATGACAATCATACAATCACAATCATACAATCACAATCATACTATCGCAATCATACAATCACAATCATACAATCACAATCATACTATCACAATCATACAATCACAATCATGCAATCACAATCATACAATCGCAATCATACCATCACAACCATACAATCACAAACATACAATCGCAATCATACAATGACAATCATACAATCATAATCATACAATCACAATCATACAATCGCTATCATACAATCACAATCATACAATCACAATCATAATATCGCAATCGTACAATCACAATCATACCATCACAATCATACAATCACAACCATACTATCATAATCATACAATCATACAATCACAATCATGCAATCACAATCATACAATCATAATCATACAATCATAATCACACTATCACAATCATACTATCACAATCATACAATCACAATCATACAATCACAATCATACAATCACAATTATACAATCACAATCATACAATCACAATCATACAATCACAATCATACAATCACAATCATACAATCGCAATCATATAATTACAATCTCCAAAATACAATCTCCCAAATACAATCATACAATCACAATCATACAATCACAATCATACAATCACAATCATACAATCACTATCATACTATCACAATCATACAATCACAATCATAATATCGCAATCGTACAATCACTATCATACCATCACAATCATACAATCACAACCATACTATCATAATCATACAATCACAATCATACTATCACAATCATACAATCACAATCATGCAATCACAATCATACAATCATAATCATACAATCATAATCACACTATCACAATCATACTATCACAATCATACAATCACAATCATGCAATCACAATCATACAATCACAATTATACAATCACAATCATACAATCACAATCATACAATCACAATCATACAATCGCAATCATATAATTACAATCTCCAAAATACAATCTCCCAAATACAATCATACAATCACAATCATACAATCACAATCATACTATCACAATCATACAATCACAATCATACTATCGCAATCATACAATCACAATCATACTATTACAATCATACAATCACAGTCATACTATCGCAATCATACAATCACAATCATACCATCACAATCATACAATCACAACCATACTATCATAATCATACAATCACAATCGTACTATCACAATCATACAATCACAATCATACTATCACAATCATAAAATCACAATCATGCAATCACAATCATACAATCATAATCAGACAATGACAATCATACAATCACAATCATACAATCACAATCATACTATCGCAATCATGCAATCGCAATCATACCATCACCATCATACAATCACAACCATACAATCATAATCATACAATCACAATCATACAATCGTAATCATACAATCACAATCATACAATCGCTATCATACAATCACAATCATACAATCACAATCATAATATCGCAATCATACAATCACAATCAAACCATCACAATCATACAATCACAATCATACAATCATAATCATACAATTACAATCATACAATCACAATCATACAATCACAATCATACAATCACAATCATACAATCACAATCATACAATCACAATCATACAATCACAATCATACAATCGCAATCATATAATTACAATCTCCAAAATACTATCTCCCAAATACAATCATACAATCACAATCATACAATCACAATCATACAATCACAATCATACAATCACAATCATACAATCACAATCATACTATCACAATCAAACAATCCTAATCATACAATCACAATCATACAATCACAGTCATACAATCACAATCTTACAATCACAATCATACTATCACAATCATACAATCATAATCATACAATCACAATCATACAATCACAATCGTACAATCACAATTGTACAATCACAATCGCACAATCACAATCATACAATCACAGTCATACAATCACAATCATACAATCACAATCATACAATCATAATCATGCAATCACAATCATACAATCACAATCATACAATCATAATCATACAATGACAATCATACAATCACAATCATACAATCACAGTCATACAATCACAATCATACAATCACAATCATACTATCACAATCATACAATCACGATCATACAATCACAATCATACAATCACAGTCATACAATCACAATCACACAATCACAATCATACTATCACAATCATACAATCACAATCATACAATCACAATCATACAATCTCAATCATACAATCGCAATCATACAATTACAATCTCCCCAATACAATCTCCCAAATACAGTCATACAATCACAATCATACAATCACAATCGTACTATCACAATCATACAATCACAGTCATACAATCACAATCATACCATCACAATCATACAATCACAATCATGCAATCACAATCATACAATCATAATCATACAATCATAATCATACAATCAAAATCGTACAATTACAATCGTTCAATCACAATCGCACAATCACAATCATTCAATCACAGTCATACAATCACAATCATACAATCACAATCATACAATTACAATCTCCCTAATACAATCTCCCAAATACAATCATACAATCACGATCATACAATCACAATCATACAATCACAGTCATACAATCACAATCACATAATCACAATCATACTATCACAATCATACAATCACAATCATACAATCACAATCATACAATCTCAATCATACAATCGCAATCATACAATTACAATCTCCCAAATACAATCTCCCAAATACAATCACACAATCACAATCATACAATCACAATCATACAATCACAATCATACTATCACAATCATACAATCACAATCATGCAATCACAATCATACAATCATAATCAGACAATGACAATCATACAATCACAATCATACAATCACAATCATACTATCGCAATCATACAATCACAATCATACAATCACAATCATACTATCACAATCATACAATCACAATCATGCAATCACAATCATACAATCGCAATCATACCATCACAACCATACAATCACAACCATACAATCGTAATCATACAATGACAATCATACAATCATAATCATACAATCACAATCATACAATCGCTATCATACAATCACAATCATACCATCACAATCATAATATCGCAATCGTACAATCACAATCATACCATCACAATCATACAATCACAACCATACTATCATAATCATACAATCACAATCATACTATCACAATCATACAATCACAATCATGCAATCACAATCATACAATCATAATCATACAATCATAATCACACTATCACAATCATACTATCACAATCATACAATCACAATCATACAATCACAATCATACAATCACAATTATACAATCACAATCATACAATCACAATCATACAATCACAATCATACAATCACAATCATACAATCGCAATCATATAATTACAATCTCCAAAATACAATCTCCCAAATACAATCATACAATCACAATCATACAATCACAATCATACAATCACAATCATACAATCACAATCATACTATCACAATCATACAATCACAATCATAATATCGCAATCGTACAATCACTATCATACCATCACAATCATACAATCACAACCATACTATCATAATCATACAATCACAATCATACTATCACAATCATACAATCACAATCATGCAATCACAATCATACAATCATAATCATACAATCATAATCACACTATCACAATCATACTATCACAATCATACAATCACAATCATGCAATCACAATCATACAATCACAATTATACAATCACAATCATACAATCACAATCATACAATCACAATCATACAATCGCAATCATATAATTACAATCTCCAAAATACAATCTCCCAAATACAATCATACAATCACAATCATACAATCACAATCATACTATCACAATCATACAATCACAATCATACTATCGCAATCATACAATCACAATCATACTATCACAATCATACAATCACAATCATACTATCGCAATCATACAATCACAATCATACCATCACAATCATACAATCACAACCATACTATCATAATCATACAATCACAATCGTACTATCACAATCATACAATCACAATCATACTATCACAATCATACAATCACAATCATGCAATCACAATCATACAATCATAATCAGACAATGACAATGATACAATCACAATCATACAATCACAATCATACTATCGCAATCATGCAATCGCAATCATACCATCACCATCATACAATCACAACCATACAATCATAATCATACAATCACAATCATACAATCGTAATCATACAATCACAATCATACAATCGCTATCATACAATCACAATCATACAATCACAATCATAATATCGCAATCATACAATCACAATCAAACCATCACATTCATACAATCACAATCATACAATCATAATCATACAATTACAATCATACAATCACAATCATACAATCACAATCATACAATCACAATCATACAATCACAATCATACAATCACAATCATACAATCACAATCATACAATCGCAATCATATAATTACAATCTCCAAAATACTATCTCCCAAATACAATCATACAATCACAATCATACAATCACAATCATACAATCACAATCATACAATCACAATCATACAATCACAATCATACAATCACAATCATACAATCACAATCATACTATCACAATCAAACAATCCTAATCATACAATCACAATCATACAATCACAGTCATACAATCACAATCTTACAATCACAATCATACTATCACAATCATACAATCATAATCATACAATCACAATCATACAATCACAATCGTACAATCACAATTGTACAATCACAATCGCACAATCACAATCATACAATCACAGTCATACAATCACAATCATACAATCACAATCATACAATCATAATCATGCAATCACAATCATACAATCACAATCGTACAATCATAATCATACAATGACAATCATACAATCACAATCATACAATCACAGTCATACAATCACAATCATACAATCACAATCATACTATCACAATCGTACAATCACGATCATACAATCACAATCATACAATCACAGTCATACAATCACAATCACACAATCACAATCATACTATCACAATCATACAATCACAATCATACAATCACAATCATACAATCTCAATCATACAATCGCAATCATACAATTACAATCTCCCCAATACAATCTCCCAAATACAGTCATACAATCACAATCGTACTATCAGAATCATACAATCACAATCATACAATCACAGTCATACAATCACAATCATACTATCACAATCATACAATCACAATCATGCAATCACAATCATACAATCATAATCATACAATCATAATCATACAATCAAAATCGTACAATCACAATCGTTCAATCACAATCGCACAATCACAATCATACAATCACAGTCATACAATCACAATCATACAATCACAATCATACAATTACAATCTCCCAAATACAATCTCCCAAATACAATCATACAATCACGATCATACAATCACAATCATACAATCACAGTCATACAATCACAATCACACAATCACAATCATACTATCACAATCATACAATCACAATCATACAATCACAATCATACAATCACAATCATACAATCGCAATCCTACAATTACAATCTCCAAAATACAATCTCCCAAATACAATCATACAATCACAATCATACTATCACAATCATACAATCACGATCATACAATCACAATCATACAATCACAGTCATACAATCACAATCACATAATCACAATCATACTATCACAATCATACAATCACAATCATACAATCACAATCATACAATCTCAATCATACAATCGCAATCATACAATTACAATCTCCCAAATACAATCACACAATCACAATCATACAATCACAATCATACAATCACAATCATACAATCACAATCATACTATCAGAATCATACAATCACAATCATACAATCACAGTCATACAATCACAATCATACTATCACAATCATACAATCACAATCATGCAATCACAATCATACAATCATAATCATACAATCACAATCGTACAATCAGAATCGCTCAATCACAATCGCACAATCACAATCATAAAATCACAGTCATACAATCACAATCATACAATCACAATCATACTATCACAATCATACAATCACGATCATACAATCACAATCATACAATCACAGTCATACAATCACAATCACACAATCACAATCATACTATCACAATCATACAATCACAATCATACAATCACAATCATACAATCACAATCATACAATCACAGACATACAATCACAATCATACATTCACAATCATATTATCACAATCATACTATCGCAATCATACAATCACAATCATGCAATCACAATCATACAATCATAATCAGACAATGACAATCATACAATCACAATCATACAATCATAATCATACTATCGCAATCATACAATCGCAATCATACCATCACAACCATACAATCACAACCATACAACCATAATCATACAATCACAATCATACAATCGTAATCATACAATCACAATCATACAATCGCTATCATACAATCACAATCATACAATCACAATCATAATATCGCAATCATACAATCACAATCAAACCATCACAATCATACAATCACAATCATACAATCATAATTATACAATTACAATCATACAATCACAATCATACAATCACAATCATACAATCACAATCATACAATCACAATCATCCAATCACAATCATACAATCACAATCATACAATCACAATCATACAATCGCAATCATATAACTACAATCTCCAAAATACTATCTCCCAAATACAATCATACAATCACAATCATACAATCACAATCATACAATCGCAATCATACAATCACAATCACGCAATCAAAATCATACAATCGCAATCATACAATCACAATCTCCCAAATACAATCATACAATCACAATCATACAACCACAATCATACAATCACAATCATACAATCACAATCATATAATCACAATCATACTATCACAATCATACAATCACAATCATACAATCACAATCATACTATCACAATCATACAATCACAATCATGCAATCACAATCATACAATCATAATCAGACAATGACATTCATACAATCACAATCATACAATCACAATCATACTATCGCAATCATGCAATCGCAATCATACCATCACCATCATACAATCACATCCATACAATCATAATCATAGAATCACAATCATACAATCGTAATCGTACAATCACAATCATACAATCGCTATCATACAATCACAATCATACAATCACAACCAAACCATCACAATCATACAATCACAATCATACAATCATAATCATACAATTACAATCATAGAATCACAATCATACAATCACAATCATACAATCACAATCATACAATCACAATCATACAATCACAATCATACAATCACAATCATACAATCGCAATCATATAATTACAATCTCCAAAATACTATCTCCCAAATACAATCATACAATCACAATCATACAATCACAGTCATACAATCACAATCTTACAATCACAATCATACTATCACAATCATACAATCACAATCATACAATCACAATCGTACAATCACAATTGTACAATCACAATCGCACAATCACAATCATACAATCACAGTCATACAATCACAATCATACAATCACAATCATACAATCATAATCATGCAATCACAATCATACAATCATAATCATACAATCATAATCATACAATCAAAATCGTACAATCACAATCGTTCAATCACAATCGCACAATCACAATCATACAATCACGATCATACAATCACAATCATACAATCACAGTCATACAATCACAATCACACGATCACAATCGTACTATCACAATCATACAATCACAATCATACAATCACAATCATACAATCACAATCACACTATCAGAATCATACAATCACAATCATACAATCACAGTCATACAATCACAATCATACTATCACAATCATACAATCACAATCATGCAATCACAATCATACAATCATAATCATACAATTATAATCATACAATCAAAATCGTACAATCACAATCGTTCAATCACAATCGCACAATCACAATCATACAATCACAGTCATACAATCACAATCATACAATCACAATCATACAATTACAATTTCCCAAATACAATCTCCCAAATACAATCATACAATCACGATCATACAATCACAGTCATACAATCACAATCATACAATCACAATCATACAATTACAATCTCCCAAATACAATCTCCCAAATACAATCATACAATCACAATCATACTATCACAATCATACAATCACGATCATACAATCACAATCATACAATCACAGTCATACAATCACAATCACACAATCACAATCATACTATCACAATCATACAATCACAATCATACAATCACAATCATACAATCTCAATCATACAATCGCAATCATACAATTACAATCTCCGAAATACAATCTCCCAAATACAATCATACAATCACAATCATACAATCACAATCATACAATCACAATCATACAATCACAATCATACTATCAGAATCATACAATCACAATCATACAATCACAGTCATACAATCACAATCATACTATCACAATCATACAATCACAATCATGCAATCACAATCATACAATCACAATCGTACAATCAGAATCGCTCAATCACAATCGCACAATCACAATCATACAATCACAGTCATACAATCACAATCATACAATCACAATCATACTATCACAATCATACAATCACGATCATACAATCACAATCATACAATCACAGTCATACAATCACAATCACACAATCACGATCATACTATCACAATCATACAATCTCAATCATACAATCGCAATCATACAATTACAATCTCCCAAATACAATCTCCCAAATACAATCATACAATCACAATCATATAATCTCAATCATACAATCGCAATCATACAATTACAATCTCCCAAATACAATCTCCCAAATACAATCATACAATCACAATCATACAATCACAATCATACAATCACAATCATACAATCACAATCATACAATCACAATCATACTATCAGAATCATACAATCACAATCATACAATCACAATCATACAATCACAATCATACAATCACAGACATACAACCACAATCATACATTCACAATCATATTATCACAATCATACTATCGCAATCATACAATCACAATCATGCAATCACAATCATACAATCATAATCAGACAATGACAATCATACAATCACAATCATACAATCACAATCATACTATCGCAATCATACAGTCGCAATCATACCATCACAACCATACAATCACAACCATACAATCATAATCATACAATCACAATCATACAATCATAATCATACAATCACAATCATACAATCGCTATCATACAATCACAATCATACAATCACAATCATAATATCGCAATCATACAATCACAATCATACCATCACAATCATACAATCACAACCATACTATCATAATCATACAATCACAATCATACTATCACAATCATACAATCACAATCATGCAATCACAATCATACAATCATAATCATACAATCATAATCACACTATCACAATCATACTATCACAATCATACAATCACAGTCATACAATCACAATCACACAATCACAATCATACAATCACAATCATACAATCACAATCATACAATCACAATCATACAATCGCAATCATACAATTACAATCTCCCAAATACAATCTCCCAAATACAATCATGCAATCACAATCATACAATCACAATCATACAATCACAATCATACAATCACAATCATACAATCACAATCATACTATCAGAATCATACAATCACAATCATACCATCACAGTCATACAATCACAGTCATACAATCACAATCATACAATCTCAATCATACAATCGCAATCATACAATTACAATCTCCCAAATACAATCTCCCAAATACAATCATACAATCACAATCATACAATCACAATCATACTATCACAATCATACAATCACAATCATACAATCACAATCATACAATCACAATCATACAATCACAATCATACAATCGCAATCCTACAATTACAATCTCCAAAATACAATCTCCCGAATACAATCATACAATCACAATCATACTATCACAATCATACAATCACGATCATACAATCACAATCATACAATCACAGTCATACAATTACAATCTCCAAAATACTATCTCCCAAATACAATCATACAATCACAATCATACAATCACAATCATACAATCACAATCATACAATCACAATCATACTATCACAATCATACAATCCTAATCATACAATCACAATCATACAATCACAGTCATACAATCACAATCTTACAATCACAATCATACTATCGCAATCATGCAATCGCAATCATACCATCACCATCATACAATCACAACCATACAATCATAATCATACAATCACAATCATACAATCGTAATCATACAATCACAATCATACAATCGCTATCATACAATCACAATCATACAATCACAATCATAATATCGCAATCATACAATCACAATCAAACCATCACAATCATACAATCACAATCATACAATCATAATCATACAATTACAATCATACAATCACAATCATACAATTACAATCTCCCAAATACAATCTCCCAAATACAATCATACAATCACAATCATACAATCACAATCATACTATCACAATCATACAATCACAATCATACAATCACAATCATACAATCACAATCATACAATCGCAATCCTACAATTACAATCTCCAAAATACAATCTCCCAAATACAATCATACAATCACAATCATACTATCACAATCATACAATCACAATCGCACAATCACAATCATACAATCACAATCATACAATCACAATCATGCAATCACAATCATACAATCATAATCATACAATCATAATCGTACAATCAAAATCGTACAATCACAATCGTTCAATCACAATCGCACAATCACAATCATACAATCACGATCATACAATCACAATCATACAATCACAATCATACAATCACAATCATTCAATCACAATCATACAATCGCAATCCTACAATTACAATCTCCAAAATACAATCTCCCAAACACAATCATACAATCACAATCATACTATCACAATCATACAATCACGATCATACAATCACAATCATACAATCACAGTCATACAATCACAATCACACAATCACAATCATACTATCACAATCATACAATCACAATCATACAATCACAATCATACAATCTCAATCATACAATCGCAATCATACAATTACAATCTCCCAAATACAATCTCCCAAATACAATCATACAATCACAATCATACAATCACAATCATACAATCACAATCATACAATCACAATCATACTATCAGAATCATACAATCACAATCATACAATCACAGTCATACAATCACAATCATACTATCACAATCATACAATCACAATCATGCAATCACAATCATACAATCATCATCATACAATCACAATCGTACAATCAGAATCGCTCAATCACAATCGCACAATCACAATCATACAATCACAGTCATACAATCACAATCACACAATCACGATCATACTATCACAATCATACAATCTCAATCATACAATCGCAATCATACAATTACAATCTCCCAAATACAATCTCCCAAATACAATCATACAATCACAATCATACAATCTCAATCAGACAATCGCAATCATACAATTACAATCTCCCAAATACAATCTCCCAAATACAATCATACAATCACAATCATACAATCACAATCATACAATCACAATCATACTATCAGAATCATACAATCACAATCATACAATCACAATCATACAATCACAATCATACAATCACAGACATACAACCACAATCATACATTCACAATCATATTATCACAATCATACTATCGCAATCATACAATCACAATCATGCAATCACAATCATACAATCATAATCAGACAATGACAATCATACAATCACAATCATACAATCACAATCATACTATCGCAATCATACAGTCGCAATCATACCATCACAAGCATACAATCACAACCATAAAATCATAATCATACAATCACAATCATACAATCATAATCATACAATCACAATCATACAATCGCTATCATACAATCACAATCATACAATCACAATCATAATATCGCAATCATACAATCACAATCATACCATCACAATCATACAATCACAACCATACTATCATAATCATACAATCACAATCATACTATCACAATCATACAATCACAATCATGCAATCACAATCATACAATCATAATCATACAATCATAATCACACTATCACAATCATACTATCACAATCATACAATCAAAATCATACAATCACAATCATACAATCACAATTATACAATCACAATCATACAATCACAATCATACAATCACAATCATACAATCACAATCATACAATCGCAATCATACAATTACAATCTCCCAAATACAATCTCCCAAATACAATCATACAATCACAATCATACTATCACAATCATACAATCACGATCATACAATCACAATCATACAATCACAATCATACAATCACAATTATACAATCACAATCATACAATCACAATCATACAATCACAATCATACAATCACAATCATACAATCTCAATCATACAATCGCAATCATACAATTACAATCTCCCAAATACAATCTCCCAAATACAATCATACAATCACAATCATACAATCAGAATCATACAATCACAATCATACAATCACAATCATACAATCACAATCATACTGTCAGAATCATACAATCACAATCATACAATCACAGTCATACAATTACAATCTCCAAAATACTATCTCCCAAATACAATCATACAATCACAATCATACAATCACAATCATACAATCACAATCATACAATCACAATCATACAATCACAATCATACTATCACAATCATACAATCCTAATCATACAATCACAATCATACAATCACAGTCATACAATCACAATCTTACAATCACAATCATACTATCGCAATCATGCAATCGCAATCATACCATCACCATCATACAATCACAACCATACAATCATAATCATACAATCACAATCATACAATTGTAATCATACAATCACAATCATACAATCGCTATCATACAATCACAATCATACAATCACAATCATAATATCGCAATCATACAATCACAATCAAACCATCACAATCATACAATCACAATCATACAATCATAATCATACAATTACAATCATACAATCACAATCATACAGTCACAATCATACAATCACAATCATACAATCACAATCATACAATCGCAATCATATAATTACAATCTCCAAAATACTATCTCCCAAATACAATCATACAATCACAATCATACAATCACAATCATACAATCACAATCATACAATCACAATCATACTATCACAATCATACAATCCTAATCATACAATCACAATCATACAATCACAGTCATACAATCACAATCTTACAATCACAATCATACTATCACAATCATACAATCGTAATCATACAATCACAATCATACAATCACAATCATACTATCACAATCATACAATCACAATCATGCAATCACAATCATACAATCATAATCAGACAATGACAATCATACAATCACAATCATAAAATCACAATCATACTATCGCAATCATGCAATCGCAATCATACCATCACCATCATACAATCACAACCATACAATCATAATCATACAATCACAATCATACAATCGTAATCATACAATCACAATCATACAATCGCTATCATACAATCACAATCATACAATCACAATCATAATATCGCAATCATACAATCACAATCAAACCATCACAATCATACAATCACAATCATTCAATCATAATCATACAATTACAATCATACAATCACAATCATACAATCACAATCATACAATCACAATCATACAATCACAATCATACAATCACAATCATACAATCACAATCATACAATCGCAATCATATAATTACAATCTCCCAAATACAATCTCCCAAATACAATCATATAATCACGATCATACAATCACAATCATACAATCACAGTCATACAATCACAATCACACAATCACAATCATACTATCACAATCATACAATCACAATCATACAATCTCAATCATACAATCGCAATCATACAATTACAATCTCCCAAATACAATCTCCCAAATACAATCATACAATCACAATCATACAATCACAATCATACAATCACAATCGTACAATCACAATTGTACAATCACAATCGCACAATCACAATCATACAATCACAGTCATACAATCACAATCATACAATCACAATCATACAATCATAATCATGCAATCACAATCATACAATCACAATCATACAATCATAATCATACAATGACAATCATACAATCACAATCATACAATCACAGTCAGACAATCACAATCATACAATCACAATCATACTATCACAATCATACAATCACAATCATGCAATCACAATCATACAATCATAATCATACAATCATAATCGTACAATCAAAATCGTACAATCACAATCGTTCAATCACAATCGCACAATCACAATCATACAATCACGATCATACAATCACAATCATACAATCACAATCATACAATCACAATCATTCAATCACAATCATACAATCGCAATCCTACAATTACAATCTCCAAAATACAATCTCCCAAATACAATCATACAATCACAATCATACTATCACAATCATACAATCACGATCATACAATCACAATCATACAATCACGGTCATACAATCACAATCACACAATCACAATCATACTATCACAATCATGCAATCACAATCATACAATCACAATCATACAATCTCAATCATACAATCGCAATCATACAATTACAATCTCCCAAATACAATCTCCCAAATACAATCTCCCAAATACAATCATACAATCACAATCATACAATCACAATCATACAATCACAATCATACAATCACAATCATACAATCACAATCATACTATCAGAATCATACAATCACAATCATACAATCACAGTCATACAATCACAATCATACTATCACAATCATACAATCACAATCATGCAATCACAATCATACAATCATCATCATACAATCACAATCATACAATCACAATCATACAATCACAATCATACAATCACAATCATACAATCACAATCATACAATCACAATCATACAATCACAATCATACAATCACAATCATACAATCACAATCATACAATCACAATCATACAATCACAATCATACAATCACAATCATACAATCACAATCATACAATCACAATCATACAATCATAATCATGCAATCACAATCATACAATCATAATCATACAATGACAATCATACAATCACAATCATACAATCACAGTCAGACAATCACAATCATACAATCACAATCATACTATCACAATCATACAATCACAATCATGCAATCACAATCATACAATCATAATCATACAATCATAATCATACAATCAAAATCGTACAATCACAATCGTTCAATCACAATGGCACAATCACAATCATACAATCACGATCATACAATCACAATCATACAATCACAGTCATACAATCACAATCACACGATCACAATCATACTATCACAATCATACAATCACAATCATACAATCACAATCATACAATCACAATCATACTATCAGAATCATACAATCACAATCATACAATCACAGTCATACAATCACAATCATACTATCACAATCATACAATCACAATCATGCAATCACAATCATACAATCATAATCATACAATCATAATCATACAATCAAAATCGTACAATCACAATCGTTCAATCACAATCGCACAATCACAATCATACAATCACAGTCATACAATCACAATCATACAATCACAATCATACAATTACAATTTCCCAAATACAATCTCCCAAATACAATCATACAATCACGATCATACAATCACAGTCATATAATCACAATCATACAATCACAATCATACAATTACAATCTCCCAAATACAATCACCCAAATACAATCATACAATCACGATCATACAATCACAATCATACAATCACAGTCATACAATCACAATCACACAATCACAATCATACTATCACAATCATACAATCACAATCATACAATCACAATCATTCAATCACAATCATACAATCGCAATCCTACAATTACAATCTCCAAAATACAATCTCCCAAATACAATCATACAATCACAATCATACTATCACAATCATACAATCACGATCATACAATCACAATCATACAATCACAGTCATACAATCACAATCACACAATCACAATCATACTATCACAATCATACAATCACAATCATACAATCACAATCATACAATCTCAATCATACAATCGCAATCATACAATTACAATCTCCCAAATACAATCTCCCAAATACAATCATACAATCACAATCATACAATCACAATCATACAATCACAATCATACAATCACAATCATACAATCACAATCATACTATCAGAATCATACAATCACAATCATACAATCACAGTCATACAATCACAATCATACTATCACAATCATACAATCACAATCATGCAATCACAATCATACAATCATCATCATACAATCACAATCGTACAATCAGAATCGCTCAATCACAATCGCACAATCACAATCATACAATCACAGTCATACAATCACAATCACACAATCACGATCATACTATCACAATCATACAATCTCAATCATACAATCGCAATCATACAATTACAATCTCCCAAATACAATCTCCCAAATACAATCATACAATCACAATCATACAATCTCAATCATACAATCGCAATCATACAATTACAATCTCCCAAATACAATCTCCCAAATACAATCATACAATCACAATCATACAATCACAATCATACTATCAGAATCATACAATCACAATCATACAATCACAATCATACAATCACAATCATACAATCACAGACATACAACCACAATCATACATTCACAATAATATTATCACAATCATACTATCGCAATCATACAATCACAATCATGCAATCACAATCATACAATCATAATCAGACAATCACAATCATACAATCACAATCATAATATCGCAATCATACAATCACAATCATACAATCACAATCATACAATCTCAATCATACAATCGCAATCATACAATTACAATCTCCCAAATACAATCTCCCAAATACAATCATACAATCACAATCATACAATCACAATCATACAATCACAATCATACTGTCAGAATCATACAATCACAATCATACAATCACAATCATACAATCACAGACATACAATCACAATCATACATTCACAATCATATTATCACAATCATACTATCGCAATCATAAAATCACAATCATGCAATCACAATCATACAATCATAATCAGACAATGACAATCATACAATCACAATCATACAATCACAATCATACTATCGCAATCATACAGTCGCAATCATACCATCACAACCATACAACCACAACCATACAATCATAATCATACAATCACAATCATACAATCATAATCATACAATCACAATCATACAATAGCTATCATACAATCACAATCATACAATCACAATCATAATATCGCAATCATACAATCACAATCATACCATCACAATCATACAATCACAACCATACTATCATAATCATACAATCACAATCATACTATCACAATCATACAATCACAATCATGCAATCACAATCATACAATCATAATCATACAATCATAATCACACTATCACAATCATACTATCACAATCATACAATCACAATCATACAATCACAATCATACAATCACAATTATACAATCACAATCATACAATCACAATCATACAATCACAATCATACAATCACAATCATACAATCGCAATCATACAATTACAATCTCCCAAATACAATCTCCCAAATACAATCATACAATCACAATCATACAATCTCAATCATACAATCGCAATCATACAATTACAATCTCCCAAATACAATCTCCCAAATACAATCATACAATCACAATCATACAATCACAATCATACTATCACAATCATACAATCACAATCATACAATCACAATCATACAATCACAATCATACAATCACAGTCATACAATCACAAACTTACAATCACAATCATACTATCACAATCATACAATCGTAATCATACAATCACAATCATACAATCACAATCATACTATCACAATCATACAATCACAATCATGCAATCACAATCATACAATCATAATCAGACAATGACAATCGTACAATCACAATCATAAAATCACAATCATACTATCGCAATCATGCAATCGCAATCATACCATCACCATCATACAATCACAACCATACAATCATAATCATACAATCACAATCATACAATCGTAATCATACAATCACAATCATACAATCGCTATCATACAATCACAATCATACAATCACAATCATAATATCGCAATCATACAATCACAATCAAACCATCACAATCATACAATCACAATCATTCAATCATAATCATACAATTACAATCATACAATCACAATCATACAATCACAATCATACAATCACAATCATACAATCACAATCATACAATCACAATCATACAATCACAATCATACAATCGCAATCATATAATTACAATCTCCCAAATACAATCTCCCAAATACAATCATATAATCACGATCATACAATCACAATCATACAATCACAGTCATACAATCACAATCACACAATCACAATCATACTATCACAATCATACAATCACAATCATACAATCTCAATCATACAATCGCAATCATACAATCACAATCATACAATCATAATCATACAATGACAATCATACAATCACAATCATACAATCACAGTCAGACAATCACAATCATACAATCACAATCATACTATCACAATCATACAATCACAATCATGCAATCACAATCATACAATCATAATCATACAATGATAATCATACAATCAAAATCGTACAATCACAATCGTTCAATCACAATCGCACAATCACAATCATACAATCACGATCATACAATCACAATCATACAATCACAGTCATACAATCACAATCACACGATCACAATCATACTATCACAACCATACAATCACAATCATACAATCACAAACATACAATCACAATCATACTATCAGAATCATACAATCACAATCATACAAACACTGTCATACAATCACAATCATACTATCACAATCATACAATCACAATCATGCAATCACAATCATACAATCATAATCATACAATCATAATCATACAATCAAAATCGTACAATCACAATCGTTCAATCACAATCGCACAATCACAATCATACAATCACAGTCATACAATCACAATCATACAATCACAATCATACAATTACAATTTCCCAAATACAATCTCCCAAATACAATCATACAATCACGATCATACAATCACAGTCATACAATCACAATCATACAATCACAATCATACAATTACAATCTCCCAAATACAATCTCCCAAATACAATCATACAATCACGATCATACAATCACAATCATACAATCACAGTCATACAATCACAATCACACAATCACAATCATACTATCACAATCATACAATCACAATCATACAATCACAATCATTCAATCACAATCATACAATCGCAATCCTACAATTACAATCTCCAAAATACAATCTCCCAAATACAATCATACAATCACAATCATACTATCACAATCATACAATCACGATCATACAATCACAATCATACAATCACAGTCATACAATCACAATCACACAATCACAATCATACTATCACAATCATACAATCACAATCATACAATCACAATCATACAATCTCAATCATACAATCGCAATCATACAATTACAATCTCCCAAATACAATCTCCCAAATACAATCATACAATCACAATCATACAATCACAATCATACAATCACAATCATACAATCACAATCATACAATCACAATCATACTATCAGAATCATACAATGACAATCATACAATCACAGTCATACAATCGCAATCATACTATCACAATCATACAATCACAATCATGCAATCACAATCATACAATCATCATCATACAATCACAATCGTACAATCAGAATCGCTCAATCACAATCGCACAATCACAATCATACAATCACAGTCATACAATCACAATCACACAATCACGATCATACTATCACAATCATACAATCTCAATCATACAATCGCAATCATACAATTACAATCTCCCAAATACAATCTCCCAAATACAATCATACAATCACAATCATACAATCTCAATCATACAATCGCAATCATACAATTACAATCTCCCAAATACAATCTCCCAAATACAATCATACAATCACAATCATACAATCACAATCATACAATCACAATCATACAATCACAATCATACTATCAGAATCATACAATCACAATCATACAATCACAATCATACAATCACAATCATACAATCACAGACATACAACCACAATCATACATTCACAATCATATTATCACAATCATACTATCGCAATCATACAA
The DNA here is from genome assembly GCF_050947335.1 of Megachile rotundata. Taxonomy (NCBI): domain Eukaryota; kingdom Metazoa; phylum Arthropoda; class Insecta; order Hymenoptera; family Megachilidae; genus Megachile; species Megachile rotundata. Next base: position 288,941 of record NW_027473335.1, on the reverse strand, counting down.
TCACAATCATGCAATCACAATCATACAATCATAATTAGACAATGACAATCATACAATCACAATCATACAATCACAATCATACTATCGCAATCATACAGTCGCAATCATACCATCACAACCATACAATCACAACCATACAATCATAATCATACAATCACAATCATACAATCATAATCATACAATCACAATCATACAATCGCTATCATACAATCACAGTCATACAATCACAATCATAATATCGCAATCATACAATCACAATCATACCATCACAATCATACAATCACAATCATACTATCATAATCATACAATCACAATCATACTATCACAATCATACAATCACAATCATGCAATCACAATCATACAATCATAATCATACAATCATAATCACACTATCACAATCATACTATCACAATCATACAATCACAATCATACAATCACAATCATACAATCACAATTATACAATCACAATCATACAATCACAATCATACAATCACAATCATACAATCACAATCATACAATCACAATCATACAATCACAATCATACAATCACAATCATACAATTACAATCTCCCAAATACAATCTCCCAAATACAATCATACAATGACAATCATACAATCACAATCATACTATCACAATCATACAATCACAATCATACAATCACAATCATACAATCACAGTCATACAATCGCAATCCTACAATTACAATCTCCAAAATACAATCTCCCAAATACAATCATACAATCACAATCATACTATCACAATCATACAATCACGATCATACGATCACAATCATACAATCACAGTCATACAATTACAATCTCCAAAATACTATCTCCCAAATACAATCATACAATCACAATCATACAATCACAATCATACAATCACAATCATACAATCACAATCATACTATCACAATCATACAATCCTAATCATACAATCACAATCATACAATCACAGTCATACAATCACAATCTTACAATGACAATCATACTATCGCAATCATGCAATCGCAATCATACCATCACCATCATACAATCACAACCATACAATCATAATCATACAATCACAATCATACAATCGTAATCATACAATCACAATCATACAATTGCTATCATACAATCACAATCATACAATCACAATCATAATATCGCAATCATACAATCACAATCAAACCATCACAATCATACAATCACAATCATACTGTCAGAATCATACAATCACAATCATACAATCACAATCATACAATCACAGACATACAATCACAATCATACATTCACAATCATATTATCACAATCATACTATCGCAATCATAAAATCACAATCATGCAATCACAATCATACAATCATAATCAGACAATGACAATCATACAATCACAATCATACAATCACAATCATACTATCGCAATCATACAGTCGCAATCATACCATCACAACCATACAATCACAACCATACAATCATAATCATACAATCACAATCATACAATCATAATCATACAATCACAATCATACAATAGCTATCATACAATCACAATCATACAATCACAATCATAATATCGCAATCATACAATCACAATCATACCATCACAATCATACAATCACAACCATACTATCATAATCATACAATCACAATCATACTATCACAATCATACAATCACAATCATGCAATCACAATCATACAATCATAATCATACAATCATAATCACACTATCACAATCATACTATCACAATCATACAATCACAATCATACAATCACAATCATACAATCACAATTATACAATCACAATCATACAATCACAATCATACAATCACAATCATACAATCACAATCATACAATCGCAATCATACAATTACAATCTCCCAAATACAATCTCCCAAATACAATCATACAATCACAATCATACAATCACAATCATACAATCACAATCATACAATCACAATCATACAATCACAATCATACTATCAGAATCATACAATCACAATCATACCATCACAGTCATACAATCACAGTCATACAATCACAATCATACAATCTCAATCATACAATCGCAATCATACAATTACAATCTCCCAAATACAATCTCCCAAATACAATCATACAATCACAATCATACAATCTCAATCATACAATCGCAATCATACAATTACAATCTCCCAAATACAATCTCCCAAATACAATCATACAATCACAATCATACAATCACAATCATACTATCACAATCATACAATCACAATCATACAATCACAATCATACAATCACAGTCATACAATCACAAACTTACAATCACAATCATACTATCACAATCGTACAATCGTAATCATACAATCACAATCATACAATCACAATCATACTATCACAATCATACTATCACAATCATACAATCACAATCATGCAATCACAATCATACAATCATAATCAGACAATGACAATTATACAATCACAAGCATAAAATCACAATCATACTATCGCAATCATGCAATCGCAATCATACCATCACCATCATACAATCACAACCATACAATCATAATCATACAATCACAATCATACAATCGTAATCATACAATCACAATCATACAATCGCTATCATACAATCACAATCATACAATCACAATCATAATATCGCAATCATACAATCACAATCAAACCATCACAATCATACAATCACAATCATTCAATCATAATCATACAATTACAATCATACAATCACAATCATACAATCACAATCATACAATCACAATCATACAATCACAATCATACAATCACAATCATACAATCACAATCATACAATCACAATCATACAATCACAATCATACAATCGCAATCATATAATTACAATCTCCCAAATACAATCTCCCAAATACAATCATATAATCACGATCATACAATCACAATCATACAATCACAGTCATACAATCACAATCACACAATCACAATCATACTATCACAATCATACAATCACAATCATACAATCTCAATCATACAATCGCAATCATACAATTACAATCTCCCAAATACAATCTCCCAAATACAATCATACAATCACAATCATACAATCACAATCATACAATCACAATCGTACAATCACAATTGTACAATCACAATCGCAGAATCACAATCATACAATCACAGTCATACAATCACAATCATACAATCACAATCATACAATCATAATCATGCAATCACAATCATACAATCACAATCATACAATCATAATCATACAATGACAATCATACAATCACAATCATACAATCACAGTCAGACAATCACAATCATACAATCACAATCATACTATCACAATCATACAATCACAATCATGCAATCACAATCATACAATCATAATCATACAATCATAATCATACAATCAAAATCGTACAATCACAATCGTTCAATCACAATCGCACAATCACAATCATACAATCACGATCATACAATCACAATCATACAATCACAGTCATACAATCACAATCACACGATCACAATCATACTATCACAACCATACAATCACAATCATACAATCACAAACATACAATCACAATCATACTATCAGAATCATACAATCACAATCATACAAACACAGTCATACAATCACAATCATACTATCACAATCATACAATCACAATCATGCAATCACAATCATACAATCATAATCATACAATCATAATCATACAATCAAAATCGTACAATCACAATCGTTCAATCACAATCGCACAATCACAATCATACAATCACAGTCATACAATCACAATCATACAATCACAATCATACAATTACAATTTCCCAAATACAATCTCCCAAATACAATCATACAATCACGATCATACAATCACAGTCATACAATCACAATCATACAATCACAATCATACAATTACAATCTCCCAAATACAATCTCCCAAATACAATCATACAATCACGATCATACAATCACAATCATACAATCACAGTCATACAATCACAATCACACAATCACAATCATACTATCACAATCATACAATCACAATCATACAATCACAATCATTCAATCACAATCATACAATCGCAATCCTACAATTACAATCTGCAAAATACAATCTCCCAAATACAATCATACAATCACAATCATACTATCACAATCATACAATCACGATCATACAATCACAATCATACAATCACAGTCATACAATCACAATCACACAATCACAATCATACTATCACAATCATACAATCACAATCATACAATCACAATCATACAATCTCAATCATACAATCGCAATCATACAATTACAATCTCCCAAATACAATCTCCCAAATACAATCATACAATCACAATCATACAATCACAATCATACAATCACAATCATACAATCACAATCATACTATCAGAATCATACAATCACAATCATACAATCACAGTCATACAATCACAATCATACTATCACAATCATACAATCACAATCATGCAATCACAATCATACAATCATCATCATACAATCACAATCGTACAATCAGAATCGCTCAATCACAATCGCACAATCACAATCATACAATCACAGTCATACAATCACAATCACACAATCACGATCATACTATCACAATCATACAATCTCAATCATACAATCGCAATCATACAATTACAATCTCCCAAATACAATCTCCCAAATGCAATCATACAATCACAATCATACAATCTCAATCATACAATCGCAATCATACAATTACAATCTCCCAAATACAATCTCCCAAATACAATCATACAATCACAATCATACAATCACAATCATACAATCACAATCATACTATCAGAATCATACAATCACAATCATACAATCACAATCATACAATCACAATCATACAATCACAATCATACAATCACAATCATACAATCACAGACATACAACCACAATCATACATTCACAATCATATTATCACAATCATACTATCGCAATCATACAATCACAATCATGCAATCACAATCATACAATCATAATTAGACAATGACAATCATACAATCACAATCATACAATCACAATCATACTATCGCAATCATACAGTCGCAATCATACCATCACAACCATACAATCACAACCATACAATCATAATCATACAATCACAATCATACAATCATAATCATACAATCACAATCATACAATCGCTATCATACAATCACAGTCATACAATCACAATCATAATATCGCAATCATACAATCACAATCATACCATCACAATCATACAATCACAATCATACTATCATAATCATACAATCACAATCATACTATCACAATCATACAATCACAATCATGCAATCACAATCATACAATCATAATCATACAATCATAATCACACTATCACAATCATACTATCACAATCATACAATCACAATCATACAATCACAATCATACAATCACAATTATACAATCACAATCATACAATCACAATCATACAATCACAATCATACAATCACAATCATACAATCACAATCATACAATCACAATCATACAATTACAATCTCCCAAATACAATCTCCCAAATACAATCATACAATCACAATCATACAATCACAATCATACAATCACAATCATACAATCACAATCATACTATCAGAATCATACAATCACAATCATACCATCACAGTCATACAATCACAGTCATACAATCACAATCATACAATCTCAATCATACAATCGCAATCATACAATTACAATCTCCCAAATACAATCTCCCAAATACAATCATACAATGACAATCATACAATCACAATCATACTATCACAATCATACAATCACAATCATACAATCACAATCATACAATCACAGTCATACAATCGCAATCCTACAATTACAATCTCCAAAATACAATCTCCCAAATACAATCATACAATCACAATCATACTATCACCATCATACAATCACGATCATACAATCACAATCATACAATCACAGTCATACAATTACAATCTCCAAAATACTATCTCCCAAATACAATCATACAATCACAATCATACAATCACAATCATACAATCACAATCATACAATCACAATCATACAATCACAATCATACTATCACAATCATACAATCCTAATCATACAATCACAATCATACAATCACAGTCATACAATCACAATCTTACAATGACAATCATACTATCGCAATCATGCAATCGCAATCATACCATCACCATCATACAATCACAACCATACAATAATAATCATACAATCACAATCATACAATCGTAATCATACAATCACAATCATACAATTGCTATCATACAATCACAATCATACAATCGCAATCATAATATCGCAATCATAATATCGCAATCATACAATCACAATCAAACCATCACAATCATACAATCACAATCATACAATCATAATCATACAATTACAATCATACAATCACAATCATACAGTCACAATCATACAATCACAATCATACAATCACAATCATACAATCGCAATCATATAATTACAATCTCCAAAATACTATCTCCCAAATACAATCATACAATCACAATCATACAATCACAATCATACAATCACAATCATACTATCACAGTCATACAATCCTAATCATACACTCACAATCATACAATCACAGTCATACAATCACAATCTTACAATCACAATCATACTATCACAATCATACAATCATAATCATACAATCACAATCATACAATCACAATCGTACAATCACAATTGTACAATCACAATCGCACAATCACAATCATACAATCACAGTCATACAATCACAATCATACAATCACAATCATACAATCACAATCATACAATCATAATCATGCAATCACAATCATACAATCACAATCATACAATCATAATCATACAATGACAATCATACAATCACAATCATACAATCACAGTCATACAATCACAATCATACAATCACAATCATACTATCACAATCATACAATCACGATCATACAATCACAATCATAAAATCACAGTGATACAATCACAATCACACAATCACAATCATACTATCACAATCATACAATCACAATCATACAATCACAATCATACAATCTCAATCATACAATCGCAATCATACAATTACAATCTCCCAAATATAATCTCCCAAATAGAATCATACAATCACAATCATACAATCACAATCATACAATCACAATCATACTATCAGAATCATACAATCACAATCATACCATCACAGTCATACAATCACAGTCATACAATCACAATCATACAATCTCAATCATACAATCGCAATCATACAATTACAATCTCCCAAATACAATCTCCCAAATACAATCATACAATCACAATCATACAATCACAATCATACTATCACAATCATACAATCACGATCATACAATCACAATCATACAATCACAGTCATACAATCACAATCGCATAATCACAATCATACTATCACAATCATACAATCACAATCATACAATCACAATCATACAATCTCAATCATACAATCGCAATCATACAATTACAATCTCCCAAATACAATCTCCCAAATACAATCATACAATCACAATCATACAATCACAATCATACAATCACAATCATACAATCACAATCATACAATCACAATCATACAATCACAATCATACTATCAGAATCATACAATCACAATCATACAATCACAGTCATACAATCACAATCATACTATCACAATCATACAATCACAATCATGCAATCACAATCATACAATCATAATCATACAATCACAATCGTACAATCAGAATCGCTCAATCACAATCGCACAATCACAATCATACAATCACAGTCATACAATCACAATCATACAATCACAATCATACTATCACAATCATACAATCACGATCATACAATCACAATCATACAATCACAGTCATACAATTACAATCTCCAAAATACTATCTCCCAAATACAATCATACAATCACAATCATACAATCACAATCATACAATCACAATCATACAATCACAATCATACTATCACAATCATACAATCCTAATCATACAATCACAATCATACAATCACAGTCATACAATCACAATCTTACAATCACAATCATACTATCGCAATCATGCAATCGCAATCATACCATCACCATCATACAATCACAACCATACAATCATAATCATACAATCACAATCATACAATCGTAATCATACAATCACAATCATACAATCGCTATCATACAATCACAATCATACAATCACAATCATAATATCGCAATCATACAATCACAATCAAACCATCACAATCATACAATCACAATCATACAATCATAATCATACAATTACAATCATACAATCACAATCATACTATCACAATCATACAATCACAATCATGCAATCACAATCATACAATCATAATCAGACAATGACAATCATACAATCACAATCATAAAATCACAATCATACTATCGCAAGCATGCAATCGCAATCATACCATCACCATCATACAATCACAACCATACAATCATAATCATACAATCGTAATCATACAATCACAATCATACAATCGCTATCATACAATCACAATCATACAATCGCAATCATAATATCGCAATCATACAATCACAATCAAACCATCACAATCATACAATCACAATCATTCAATCATAATCATACAATTACAATCATACAATCACAATCATACAATCACAATCATACAATCACAATCATACAATCACAATCATACAATCACAATCATACAATCACAATCATACAATCACAATCATACAATCACAATCATACAATCACAATCATACAATCGCAATCATATGATTACAATCTCCCAAATTCAAATCTCCCAAATACAATCATATAATCACGATCATACAATCACAATCATACAATCACAGTCATACAACCACAATCACACAATCACAATCATACTATCACAATCATACAATCACAATCATACAATCTCAATCATACAATCGCAATCATACAATTACAATCTCCCAAATACAATCTCCCAAATACAATCATACAATCACAATCATACAATCACAATCGTACAATCACAATCATACAATCACAATCATACAATCACAATCATACTATCAGAATCATACAATCACAATCATACAATCACAGTCATACAATCACAATCATACTATCACAATCATACAATCACAATCATGCAATCACAATCATACAATCATAATCATACAATCACAATCGTACAATCAGAATCGCTCAATCACAATCGCACAATCACAATCATACAATCACAGTCATACAATCACAATCATACAATCACAATCATACTATCACAATCATACAATCGCGATCATACAATCACAATCATACAATCACAGTCATACAATCACAATCACACAATCACAATCATACTATCACAATCATACAATCACAATCATACAATCACAATCATACAATCTCAATCATACAATCGCAATCATACAATTACAATCTCCCAAATACAATCTCCCAAATACAATCATACAATCACAATCATACAATCACAATCATACTATCAGAATCATACAATCACAATCATACAATCACAATCATACAATCACAATCATACAATCACAGAGATACAATCACAATCATGCAATCACAATCATACAATCATAATCATACAATCATAATCATACTATCACAATCATACTATCACAATCATACAATCACAATCATACAATCACAATCATACAATCGCAATCATACAATCACAATCACGCAATCAAAATCATACAATCGCAATCATACAATCACAATCTCCCAAATACAATCATACAATCACAATCATACAACCACAATCATACAATCACAATCATACAATCACAATCATACAATCGCAATCATACTATCACAATCATACAATCACAATCATACAATCACAATCATACTATCACAATCATACAATCACAATCATGCAATCACAATCATACAATCATAATCAGACAATGACATTCATACAATCACAATCGTACAATCACAATCATACTATCGCAATCATGCAATCGCAATCATACCATCACCATCATACAATCACAACCATACAATCATAATCATACAATCACAATCATACAATCACAATCATACAATCGTAATCGTACAATCACAATCATACAATCGCTATCATACAATCACAATCATACAACCACAATCATAATATCGCAATCATACAATCACAATCAAACCATCGCAATCATACAATCACAATCATACAATCATAATCATACAATTACAATCATACAATCACAATCATACAATCACAATCATACAATCACAATCATACAATCACAATCATACAATCACAATCATACAATCACAATCATACAATCACAATCATACAATCGCAATCATATAATTACAATCTCCAAAATACTATCTCCCAAATACAATCATACAATCACAATCATACAATCACAGTCATACAATCACAATCTTACAATCACAATCTTACAATCACAATCATACTATCACAATCATACAATCATAATCATACAATCACAATCATACAATCACAATCGTACAATCACAATTGTACAATCACAATCGCACAATCACAATCATACAATCACAGTCATACAATCACAATCATACAATCACAATCATACAATCATAATCATGCAATCACAATCATACAATCACAATCATACAATCATAATCATACAATGACAATCATACAATCACAATCATACAATCACAGTCAGACAATCACAATCATACAATCACAATCATACTATCACAATCATACAATCACAATCATGCAATCACAATCATACAATCATAATCATACAATCATAATCATACAATCAAAATCGTACAATCACAATCGTTCAATCACAATCGCACAATCACAATCATACAATCACGATCATACAATCACAATCATACAATCACAGTCATACAATCACAATCACACGATCACAATCATACTATCACAATCATACAATCACAATCATACAATCACAATCATACAATCACAATCATACTATCAGAATCATACAATCACAATCATACAATCACAGTCATACAATCACAATCATACTATCACAATCATACAATCACAATCATGCAATCACAATCATACAATCATAATCATACAATCATAATCATACAATCAAAATCGTACGATCACAATCGTTCAATCACAATCGCACAATCACAATCATACAATCACAGTCATACAATCACAATCATACAATCACAATCATACAATTACAATTTCCCAAATACAATCTCCCAAATACAATCATACAATCACCATCATACAATCACAGTCATACAATCACAATCATACAATCACAATCATACAATTACAATCTCCCAAATACAATCTCCCAAATACAATCATACAATCACGATCATACAATCACAATCATACAATCACAGTCATACAATCACAATCACACAATCACAATCATACTATCACAATCATACAATCACAATCATACAATCACAATCATTCAATCACAATCATACAATCGCAATCCTACAGTTACAATCTCCAAAATACAATCTCCCAAATACAATCATACAATCACAATCATACTATCACAATCATACAATCACGATCATACAATCACAATCATACAATCACAGTCATACAATCACAATCACACAATCACAATCATACTATCACAATCATACAATCACAATCATACAATCACAATCATACAATCTCAATCATACAATCGCAATCATACAATTACAATCTCCCAAATACAATCTCCCAAATACAATCATACAATCACAATCATACAATCACAATCATACAATCACAATCATACAATCACAATCATACAATCACAATCATACTATCAGAATCATACAATCACAATCATACAATCACAGTCATACAATCACAATCATACTATCACAATCATACAATCACAATCATGCAATCACAATCATACAATCATAATCATACAATCACAATCATACAATCGCTATCATACAATCACAATCATACAATCACAATCATAATATCGCAATCATACAATCACAATCATACCATCACAATCATACAATCACAACCATACTATCATAATCATACAATCACAATCATACTATCACAATCATACAATCACAATCATGCAATCACAATCATACATTCATAATCATACAATCATAATCACACTATCACAATCATACTATCACAATCATACAATCACAATCATACAATCACAATCATACAATCACAATTATACAATCACAATCATACAATCACAATCATACAATCACAATCATACAATCGCAATCATACAATTACAATCTCCCAAATACAATCTCCCAAATACAATCATACAATCACAATCATACAATCACAATCATACAATCACAATCATACAATCACAATCATACAATCACAATCATACTATCAGAATCATACAATCACAATCATACCATCACAGTCATACAATCACAGTCATACAATCACAATCATACAATCTCAATCATACAATCGCAATCATACAATTACAATCTCCCAAATACAATCTCCCAAATACAATCATACAATCACAATCATACAATCACAATCATACTATCACAATCATACAATCACAATCATACAATCACAATCATACAATCACAATCATACAATCGCAATCCTACAATTACAATCTCCAAAATACAATCTCCCAAATACAATCATACAATCACAATCATACTATCACAATCATAAAATCACGATCATACAATCACAATCATACAATCACAGTCATACAATTACAATCTCCAAAATACTATCTCCCAAATACAATCATACAATCACAATCATACAATCACAATCATACAATCACAATCATACAATCACAATCATACTATCACAATCATACAATCCTAATCATACAATCACAATCATACAATCACAGTCATACAATCACAATCTTACAATCACAATCATACTATCGCAATCATGCAATCGCAATCATACCATCACCATCATACAATCACAACCATACAATCATAATCATACAATCACAATCATACAATCGTAATCATACAATCACAATCATACAATCGCTATCATACAATCACAATCATACAATCACAATCATACAATCACAATCATAATATCGCAATCATACAATCACAATCAAACCATCACAATCATACAATCACAATCATACAATCATAATCATACAATTACAATCATACAATCACAATCATACAGTCACAATCATACAATCACAATCATACAATCACAATCATACAATCGCAATCATATAATTACAATCTCCAAAATACTATCTCCCAAATACAATCATACAATCACAATCATACAATCACAATCATACAATCACAATCATACTATCACAATCATACAATCCTAATCATACAATCACAATCATACAATCACAGTCATACAATCACAATCTTACAATCACAATCATACTATCACAATCATACAATCATAATCATACAATCACAATCATACAATCACAATCGTACAATCACAATTGTACAATCACAATCGCACAATCACAATCATACAATCACAGTCATACAATCACAATCATACAATCACAATCATACAATCATAATCATGCAATCACAATCATACAATCACAATCATACAATCATAATCATACAATGACAATCATACAATCACAATCATACAATCACAGTTATACAATCACAATCATACAATCACAATCATACTATCACAATCATACAATCACGATCATACAATCACAATCATAAAATCACAGTCATACAATCACAATCACACAATCACAATCATACTATCACAATCATACAATCACAATCATACAATCACAATCATACAATCTCAATCATACAATCGCAATCATACAATTACAATCTCCCAAATACAATCTCCCAAATACAATCATACAATCACAATCATACAATCACAATCATACTATCACAATCATACAATCACAATCATACAATCACAATCATACAATCTCAATCATACAATCGCAATCATACAATTACAATCTCCCAAATACAATCTCCCAAATACAATCATACAATCACAATCATACAATCACAATCATACTATCACAATCATACAATCACAATCATACTATCAGAATCATACAATCACAATCATACAATCACAATCATACAATCACAGACATACAATCACAATCATACATTCACAATCATATTATCACAATCATACTATCGCAATCATACAATCACAATCATGCAATCACAATCATACAATCATAATCAGACAATGACAATCATACAATCACAATCATACTATCGCAATCATACAATCGCAATCATACCATCACAACCATACAATCACAACCATACAATCATAATCATACAATCACAATCATACAATCGTAATCATACAATCACAATCATACAATCGCTATCATACAATCACAATCATACAATCACAATCATACAATCACAATCATACAATCACAATCATACAATCCTAATCATACAATCACAATCATACCATCACAATCATACAATCACAATCATACAATCATAATCATACAATTACAATCATACAATCACAATCATACAATCACAATCATACAATCACAATCATACAATCACAATCATACAATCACAATCATACAATCACAATCATACAATCACAATCATGCAATCACAATCATACAATCCTAATCAGACAATGACAATCATACAATCACAATCATACAATCGTAATCATACAATCACAATCATACAATCGCTATCATACAATCACAATCATACAATCGCAATCATAATATCGCAATCATACAATCACAATCAAACCATCACAATCATACAATCACAATCATACAATCATAATCATACAATTACAATCATACAATCACAATCATACAATCACAATCATACAATCACAATCATACAATCACAATCATACAATCACAATCATACAATCACAATCATACAATCACAATCATATAATTACAATCTCCAAAATACAATCTCCCAAATACAATCATACAATCACAATCATACAATCACAATCATACAATCACAATCATACAATCACAATCATACAATCACAATCATACTATCACAATCATACAATCACAATCATACTATCGCAATCATACAATCACAATCATACCATCACAATCATACAATCACAACCATACTATCATAATCATACAATCACAATCATACTATCACAATCATACAATCACAATCATGCAATCACAATCATACAATCATAATCATACAATCATAATCATACTATCACAATCATACTATCACAATCACACAATCACAATCATACAATCACAATCATACAATCGCAATCATACAATCACAATCACGCAATCAAAATCATACAATCGCAATCATACAATCACAATCTCCCAAATACAATCATACAATCACAATCATACAACCACAATCATACAATCACAATCATACAATCACAATCATACAATCACAATCATACTATCACAATCATACAATCACAATCATACAATCACAATCATACTATCACAATCATACAATCACAATCATGCAATCACAATCATACAATCACAATCATACAATCACAATCATACACTCACAATCATACAATCGCAATCATATAATTACAATCTCCCAAATACAATCTCCCAAATACAATCATATAATCGCGATCATACAATCACAATCATACAATCACAGTCATACAATCACAATCACACAATCACAATCATACTATCACAATCATACAATCACAATCATACAATCACAATCATACAATCACAATCATACACTCACAATCATACAATCGCAATCCTACAATTACAATCTCCAAAATACAATCTCCCAAATACAATCATACAATCACAATCATACAATCACGATCATACAATCACAATCATAAAATCACAGTCATACAATCACAATCACACAATCACAATCATACTATCACAATCATACAATCACAATCATACAATCACAATCATACAATCTCAATCATACAATCGCAATCATACAATTACAATCTCCCAAATACAATCTTCCAAATACAATCATACAATCGCAATCATACAATCACAATCATACAATCACAATCATACAATCACAATCATACAATCACAATCATACTATCAGAATCATACAATCACGATCATACAATCACAGTCATACAATCACAATCATACTATCACAATCATACCATCACAATCATGCAATCACAATCATACAATCATAATCATACAATCACAATCGTACAATCACAATCATACAATCACAATCATACAATCACAATCATACAATCACAGACATACAATCACAATCATGCAATCACAATCATACAATCATAATCATACAATCATAATCATACTATCACAATCATACTATCACAATCATACAATCACAATCATACAATCACAATCATACAATCGCAATCATACAATCACAATCACGCAATCAAAATCATACAATCGCAATCATACAATCACAATCTCCCAAATACAATCATACAATCACAATCATACAACCACAATCATACAATCACAATCATACAATCACAATCATACAATCACAATCATACTATCGCAATCATACAATCGCAATCATACCATCACCATCATACAATCACAACCATTCAATCATAATCATACAATCACAATCATACAATCGTAATCATACAATCACAATCATACAATCGCTATCATACAATCACAATCATACAATCGCAATCATAATATCGCAATCATACAATCACAATCAAACCATCACAATCATACAATCACAATCATACAATCATAATCATACAATTACAATCATACAATCACAATCATACAAACACAATCATACAATCACAATCATACAATCACAATCATACAATCACAATCATACAATCACAATCATACAATCACAATCATACAATCACAATCATACAATCACAATCATACTATCACAATCATACAATCACAATCATACTATCGCAATCATACAATCACAATCATACCATCACAATCATACAATCACAACCATACTATCATAATCATAAAATCACAATCATACTATCACAATCATACAATCACAATCATGCAATCACAATCATACAATCATAATCATACAATCATAATCATACAATCATAATCATACTATCACAATCATACTATCACAATCACACAATCACAATCATACAATCACAATCATACAATCGCAATCATACAATCACAATCACGCAATCAAAATCATACAATCGCAATCATACAATCACAATCTCCCAAATACAATCATACAATCACAATCATACAACCACAATCATACAATCACAATCATACAATCACAATCATACAATCACAATCATACTATCACAATCATACAATCACAATCATACAATCACAATCATACTATCACAATCATACAATCACAATCATGCAATCACAATCATACAATCATAATCAGACAATGACAATCATACAATCACAATCATACAATCACAATCATACTATCGCAATCATGCAATCGCAATCATACCATCACCATCATACAATCACAACCATACAATCATAATCATACAATCACAATCATACAATCACAATCATACAATCATAATCATGCAATCACAATCATACAATCACAATCATACAATCATAATCATACAATGACAATCATACAATCACAATCATACAATCACAGTCATACAATCACAATCATACAATCACAATCATACTATCACAATCATACAATCACGATCATACAATCACAATCATAAAATCACAGTCATACAATCACAATCACACAATCACAATCATACTATCACAATCATACAATCACAATCATACAATCTCAATCATACAATCGCAATCATACAATTACAATCTCCCAAATACAATCTCCCAAATACAATCATACAATCACAATCATACAATCACAATCATACTATCACAATCATACAATCACAATCATACAATCACAATCATACAATCACAATCATACAATAACAATCATACTATCACAATCATACAATCCTAATCATACAATCACAATCATACAATCACAGTCATACAATCACAATCTTACAATCACAATCATACTATCGCAATCATGCAATCGCAATCATACCATCACCATCATACAATCACAACCATACAATCATAATCATACAATCACAATCATACAATCGCTATCATACAATCACAATCATACAATCACAATCATAATATCGCAATCATACAATCACAATCAAACCATCACAATCATACAATCACAATCATACAATCATAATCATACAATTACAATCATACAATCACAATCATACAGTCACAATCATACAATCACAATCATACAATCACAATCATACAATCGCAATCATATAATTACAATCTCCAAAATACTATCTCCCAAATACAATCATACAATCACAATCATACAACCACAATCATACAATCACAATCATACAATCACAATCATACAATCACAATCATACTATCACAATCATACAATCCTAATCATACAATCACAATCATACAATCACAGTCATACAATCACAATCTTACAATCACAATCATACTATCACAGTCATACAATCATAATCATACAATCACAATCATACAATCACAATCGTACAATCACAATTGTACAATCACAATCGCACAATCACAATCATACAATCACAGTCATACAATCACAATCATACAATCACAATCATACAATCATAATCATGCAATCACAATCATACAATCACAATCATACAATCATAATCATACAATGACAATCATACAATCACAATCATACAATCACAGTCATACAATCACAATCATACAATCACAATCATACTATCACAATCATACAATCACGATCATACAATCACAATCATAAAATCACAGTCATACAATCACAATCACACAATCACAATCATACTATCACAATCATACAATCACAATCATTCAATCACAATCATACAATCTCAATCATACAATCGCAATCATACAATTACAATCTCCCAAATACAATCTCCCAAATACAATCATACAATCACAATCATACAATCACAATCATACTATCACAATCATACAATCACAATCATACAATCACAATCATACAATCACAATCATACAATCGCAATCCTACAATTACAATCTCCAAAATACAATCTCCCAAATACAATCATACAATCACAATCATACAATCACAATCATACAATCACAATCATACAATCACAATCATACTATCAGAATCATACAATCACAATCATACAATCACAATCATACAATCACAGACATACAATCACAATCATACATTCACAATCATATTATCACAATCATACTATCGCAATCATACAATCACAATCATGTAATCACAATCATACAATCATAATCAGACAATGACAATCATACAATCACAATCATACTATCGCAATCATACAATCGCAATCATACCATCACAACCATACAATCACAACCATACAATCATAATCATACAATCACAATCATACAATCGTAATCATACAATCACAATCATACTATCGCAATCATACAATCACAATCATGCAATCACAATCATACAATCATAATCAGACAATGACAATCATACAATCACAATCATACTATCGCAATCATACAATCGCAATCATACCATCACAACCATACAATCACAACCATACAATCACAATCACACAATCACAATCATACAATCCTAATCATACAATCACAATCATACCATCACAATCATACAATCACAATCATACAATCATAATCATACAATTACAATCATACAATCACAATCATACAATCACAATCATACAATCACAATCATACAATCACAATCATACAATCACAATCATACAATCACAATCATGCAATCACAATCATACAATCATAATCAGACAATGACAATCATACAATCACAATCATACAATCACAATCATACTATCGCAATCATACAATCGCAATCATACCATCACCATCATACAATCACAACCATTCAATCATAATCATACAATCACAATCATACAATCGTAATCATACAATCACAATCATACAATCGCTATCATACAATCACAATCATACAATCGCAATCATAATATCGCAATCATACAATCACAATCAAACCATCACAATCATACAATCACAATCATACAATCATAATCATACAATTACAATCATACAATCACAATCATACAATCACAATCATACAATCACAATCATACAATCACAATCATACAATCACAATCATACAATCACAATCATACAATCACAATCATACAATCACAATCATATAATTACAATCTCCAAAATACAATCTCCCAAATACAATCATACAATCACAATCATACAATCACAATCATACAATCACAATCATACAATCACAATCATACTATCACAATCATACAATCACAATCATACTATCGCAATCATACAATCACAATCATACCATCACAATCATACAATCACAACCATACTATCATAATCATACAATCACAATCATACTATCACAATCATACAATCACAATCATGCAATCACAATCATACAATCATAATCATACAATCATAATCATACTATCACAATCATACTATCACAATCACACAATCACAATCATACAATCACAATCATACAATCGCAATCATACAATCACAATCACGCAATCAAAATCATACAATCGCAATCATACAATCACAATCTCCCAAATACAATCATACAATCACAATCATACAACCACAATCATACAATCACAATCATACAATCACAATCATACAATCACAATCATACTATCACAATCATACAATCACAATCATACAATCACAATCATACTATCACAATCATACAATCACAATCATGCAATCACAATCATACAATCATAATCAGACAATGACAATCATACAATCACAATCATACAATCACAATCATACTATCGCAATCATGCAATCGCAATCATACCATCACCATCATACAATCACAACCATACAATCATAATCATACAATGACAATCATACAATCACAATCATACAATCATAATCATGCAATCACAATCATACAATCACAATCATACAATCATAATCATACAATGACAATCATACAATCACAATCATACAATCACAGTCATACAATCACAATCATACAATCACAATCATACTATCACAATCATACAATCACGATCATACAATCACAATCATAAAATCACAGTCATACAATCACAATCACACAATCACAATCATACTATCACAATCATACAATCACAATCATACAATCTCAATCATATAATCGCAATCATACAATTACAATCTCCCAAATACAATCTCCCAAATACAATCATACAATCACAATCATACAATCACAATCATACTATCACAATCATACAATCACAATCATACAATCACAATCATACAATCACAATCATACAATCACAATCATACTATCACAATCATACAATCCTAATCATACAATCACAATCATACAATCACAGTCATACAATCACAATCTTACAATCACAATCATACTATCGCAATCATGCAATCGCAATCATACCATCACCATCATACAATCACAACCATACAATCATAATCATACAATCACAATCATACAATCGCTATCATACAATCACAATCATACAATCACAATCATAATATCGCAATCATACAATCACAATCAAACCATCACAATCATGCAATCACAATCATACAATCATAATCATACAATTACAATCATACAATCACAATCATACAGTCACAATCATACAATCACAATCATACAATCACAATCATACAATCGCAATCATATAATTACAATCTCCAAAATACTATCTCCCAAATACAATCATACAATCACAATCATACAACCACAATCATACAATCACAATCATACAATCACAATCATACTATCACAATCATACAATCCTAATCATACAATCACAATCATACAATCACAGTCATACAATCACAATCTTACAATCACAATCATACTATCACAGTCATACAATCATAATCATACAATCACAATCATACAATCACAATCGTACAATCACAATTGTACAATCACAATCGCACAATCACAATCATACAATCACAGTCATACAATCACAATCATACAATCACAATCATACAATCATAATCATGCAATCACAATCATACAATCACAATCATACAATCATAATCATACAATGACAATCATACAATCACAATCATACAATCACAGTCATACAATCACAATCATACAATCACAATCATACTATCACAATCATACAATCACGATCATACAATCACAATCATAAAATCACAGTCATACAATCACAATCACACAATCACAATCATACTATCACAATCATACAATCACAATCATACAATCACAATCATACAATCTCAATCATACAATCGCAATCATACAATTACAATCTCCCAAATACAATCTCCCAAATACAATCATACAATCACAATCATACAATCACAATCATACTATCACAATCATACAATCACAATCATACAATCACAATCATACAATCACAATCATACAATCACAATCATACAATCGCAATCCTACAATTACAATCTCCAAAATACAATCTCCCAAATACAATCATACAATCACAATCATACAATCACAATCATACAATCACAATCATACAATCACAATCATACTATCAGAATCATACAATCACAATCATACAATCACAATCATACAATCACAGACATACAATCACAATCATACATTCACAATCATATTATCACAATCATACTATCGCAATCATACAATCACAATCATGCAATCACAATCATACAATCATAATCAGACAATGACAATCATACAATCACAATCATACTATCGCAATCATACAATCGCAATCATACCATCACAACCATACAATCACAACCATACAATCATAATCATACAATCACAATCATACAATCGTAATCATACAATCACAATCATACTATCGCAATCATACAATCACAATCATGCAATCACAATCATACAATCATAATCAGACAATGACAATCATACAATCACAATCATACTATCGCAATCATACAATCGCAATCATACCATCACAACCATACAATCACAACCATACAATCACAATCATACAATCACAATCATACAATCCTAATCATACAATCACAATCATACCATCACAATCATACAATCACAATCATACAATCATAATCATACAATTACAATCATACAATCACAATCATACAATCACAATCATACAATCACAATCATACAATCACAATCATACAATCACAATCATACAATCACAATCATGCAATCACAATCATACAATCATAATCAGACAATGACAATCATACAATCACAATCATACAATCACAATCATACTATCGCAATCATACAATCGCAATCATACCATCACCATCATACAATCACAACCATACAATCACAATCATACAATCACAATCATACAATCACAATCATACAATCACAATCATACAATCGCAATCATATAATTACAATCTCCCAAATACAATCTCCCAAATACAATGATATAATCACGATCATACAATCACAATCATACAATCACAGTCATACAATCACAATCACACAATCACAATCATACTATCACAATCATACAATCACAATCATACAATCACAATCATACAATCACAATCATACACTCACAATCATACAATCGCAATCCTACAATTACAATCTCCAAAATACAATCTCCCAAATACAATCATACAATCACAATCATACAATCACGATCATACAATCACAATCATAAAATCACAGTCATACAATCACAATCACACAATCACAATCATACTATCACAATCATACAATCACAATCATACAATCACAATCATACAATCTCAATCATACAATCGCAATCATACAATTACAATCTCCCAAATACAATCTCCCAAATACAATCATACAATCGCAATCATACAATCACAATCATAAAATCACAATCATACAATCACAATCATACAATCACAATCATACTATCAGAATCATACAATCACAATCATACAATCACAGTCATACAATCACAATCATACTATCACAATCATACAATCACAATCATGCAATCACAATCATACAATCATAATCATACAATCACAATCGTACAATCAGAATCGCTCAATCACAATCGCACAATCACAATCATACAATCACAGTCATACAATCACAATCATACAATCACAATCATACTATCACAATCATACAATCACGATCATACAATCACAATCATACAATCACAGTCATACAATCACAATCACACAATCACAAGCATACTATCACAATCATACAATCACAATCATACAATCACAATCATACAATCTCAATCATACAATCGCAATCATACAAATACAATCTCCCAAATACAATCTCCCAAATACAATCTCCCAAATACAATCATACAATCACAATCATACAATCACAATCATACAATCACAATCATACAATCACAATCATACTATCAGAATCATACAATCACAATCATACAATCACAATCATACAATCACAATCATACAATCACAGACATACAATCACAATCATGCAATCACAATCATACAATCATAATCATACAATCATAATCATACTATCACAATCATACTATCACAATCATACAATCACAATCATACAATCACAATCATACAATCGCAATCATACAATCACAATCACGCAATCAAAATCATACAATCGCAATCATACAATCACAATCTCCCAAATACAATCATACAATCACAATCATACAACCACAATCATACAATCACAATCATACAATCACAATCATACAATCACAATCATACTATCACAATCATACAATCACAATCATACAATCACAATCATACTATCACAATCATGCAATCACAATCATACAATCACAGTCATACAATCACAATCACACAATCACAATCATACAATCACAATCATACAATCACAATCATACAATCACAATCATACAATCACAATCATACAATCACAATCATACAATCACAATCATACAATCACAATCATACAATCGCAATCATATAATTACAATCTCCAAAATACTATCTCCCATATACAATCATACAATCACAATCATACAATCACAGTCATACAATCACAATCTTACAATCACAATCATACTATCACAATCATACAATCATAATCATACAATCACAATCATACAATCACAATCATACTATCACAATCATACAATCACAATCATGCAATCACAATCATACAATCATAATCAGAGAATGACATTCATACAATCACAATCATACAATCACAATCATACTATCGCAATCATGCAATCGCAATCATACCATCACCATCATACAATCACAACCATACAATCATAATCATACAATCACAATCATACAATCGTAATCGTACAATCACAATCATACAATCGCTATCATACAGTCACAATCATACAACCACAATCATAATATCGCAATTATACAGTCACAATCAAACCATCACAATCATACAATCACAATCATACAATCATAATCATACAATTACAATCATACAATCACAATCATACAATCACAATCATACAATCACAATCATACAATCACAATCATACAATCGCAATCATATAATTACAATCTCCAAAATACTATCTCCCATATACAATCATACAATCACAATCATACAATCACAGTCATACAATCACAATCTTACAATCACAATCATACTATCACAATCATACAATCATAATCATACAATCACAATCATACAATCACAATCGTACAATCACAATTGTACAATCACAATCGCACAATCACAATCATACAATCACAGTCATACAATCACAATCATACAATCACAATCATACAATCATAATCATGCAATTACAATCATACAATCACAATCATACAATCATAATCATACAATGACAATCATACAATCACAATCATACAATCACAGTCATACAATCACAATCATACAATCACAATCATACTATCACAATCATACAATCACGATCATACAATCACAATCATACAATCACAGTCATACAATCACAATCACTCAATCACAATCATACTATCACAATCATACAATCACAATCATACAATCACAATCATACAATCTCAATCATACAATCGCAATCATACAATTACAATCTCCCAAATACAATCATACAATCACAATCATACAATCACAATCATACAATCACAATCATACTATCAGAATCATACAATCACAATCATACCATCACAGTCATACAATCACAGTCATACAATCACAATCATACAATCTCAATCATACAATCGCAATCACACAATTACAATCTCCCAAATACAGTCTCCCAAATACAATCATAAAATCACAATCATACAATCACAATCATACAATCACAGTCATACAATCACAATCATACTATCACAATCATACAATCACAATCATGCAATCACAATCATACAATCATAATCATACAATCATAATCATACAATCAAAATCGTACAATCACAATCGTTCAATCACAATCGCACAATCACAATCATACAATCACAGTCATACAATCACAATCATACAATCACAATCATACAATTACAATCTCCCAAATACAATCATACAATCTCAATCATACAATCGCAATCATACAATCACAATCATGCAATCACAATCATACAATCATAATCAGACAATGACAATCATACAATCACAATCATACAATCACAATCATACTATCGCAATCATACAATCGCAATCATACCATCACAACCATACAATCACAACCATACAATCATAATCATACAATCACAATCATACAATCGCAATCATACAATCACAATCATACAATCGCTATCATGCAATCACAATCATACAATCACAATCATAATATCGCAATCATACAATCACAATCAAGCCATCACAATCATACAATCACAATCATACAATCATAATCATACAATTACAATCATACAATCACAATCATACAATCACAATCATACAATCACAATCATACAATCACAATCATACAATCACAATCATACAATCACAATCATACAATCACAATCATACAATCGCAATCATATAATTACAATCTCCAAAATACAATCTCCCAAATACAATCATACAATCACAATCATACAATCACAATCATACTATCACAATCATACAATCACAATCATGCAATCACAATCATACAATCATAATCATACAATCACAATCATACAATCACAATCATACAATCACAGACATACAATCACAATCATACATTCACAATCATATTATCACAATCATACTATCGCAATCATACAATCACAATCATGCAATCACAATCATACAATCATAATCAGACAATGACAATCATACAATCACAATCATAAAATCACAATCATACTATCGCAATCATAAAATCGCAATCATACCATCACAACCATACAATCACAACCATACAATCATAATCATACAATCACAATCATACAATCGCTATCATACAATCACAATCATACAATCACAATCATAATATCACAATCATACAATCTCAATCAAACCATCACAATCATACAATCCCAATCATACAATCATAATCATACAATTACAATCATACAATCACAATCATACAATCACAATCATACAATCACAATCATACAATCACAATCATACAATCACAATCATACAATCACAATCATACAATCACAATCATACAATCACAATCATACAATCACAATCATACAATCACAATCATACAATCACAATCATACAATCGCAATCATATAATTACAATCTCCAAAATACAATCTCCCAAATACAATCATACAATCACAATCATACAATCACAATCATACAATCACAGTCATACAATCACAATCATACTATCACAATCATACAATCACAATCATACTATCGCAATCATACAATCACAATCATACCATCACAATCATACAATCACGACCATACTATCATAATCATACAATCACAATCATACTATCACAATCATACAATCACAATCATGCAATCACAATCATACAATCATAATCATACAATCATAATCATACTATCACAATCATACTATCACAATCATACAATCACAATCATACAATCACAATCATACAATCGCAATCATACAATCACAATCACGCAATCAAAATCATACAATCGCAATCATACAATCACAATCTCCCAAATACAATCATACAATCACAATCATACAACCACAATCATACAATCACAATCATACAATCACAATCATACATTCACAATCATACTATCACAATCATACAATCACAATCATACAATCACAATCATACTATCACAATCATACAATCACAATCATGCAATCACAATCATACAATCATAATCAGACAATGACAATCATACAATCACAATCATACAATCACAATCATACTATCGCAATCATGCAATCGCAATCATACCATCACCATCATACAATCACAACCATACAATCATAATCATACAATCACAATCATACAATCGTAATCATACAATCACAATCATACAATCGCTATCATACAATCACAATCATACAATCACAATCATAATATCGCAATCATACAATCACAATCAAACCATCACAATCATACAATCACAATTATTCAATCATAATCATACAATTACAATCATACAATCACAATCATACAATCACAATCATACAATCACAATCATACAATCACAATCATACAATCACAATCATACAATCACAATCATACAATCACAATCATACAATCACAATCATACAATCACAATCATACAATCGCAATCATATAATTACAATCTCCAAAATAGTATCTCCCAAATACGATCATACAATCACAATCATACAATCACAATCATACAATCACAATCATACAATCACAATCATACAATCACAATCATACTATCACAATCATACAATCCTAATCATACAATCACAATCATACAATCACAGTCATACAATCATAATTATACAATCACAATCATACAATCACAATCATACAATCACAATCATACAATCACAATCATACAATCACAATCATGCAATCACAATCATACAATCACAATCATACAATCACAATCATGCAATCACAATCATACAATCATAATCAGACAATGACAATCATACAATCACAATCATACAATCACAATCATACAATCACAATCATACTATCGCAATCATGCAATCGCAATCATACCATCACCATCATACAATCACAACCATACAATCATAATCATACAATCACAATCATACAATCGTAATCATACAATCACAATCATACAATCGCTATCATACAATCACAATCATACAATCACAATCATAATATCGCAATCATACAATCACAATCAAACCATCACAATCATACGATCACAATTATTCAATCATAATCATACAATTACAATCATACAATCACAATCATACAATCACAATCATACAATCACAATCATACAATCACAATCATACTATCACAATCATACAATCCTAATCATACAATCACAATCATACAATCACAGTCATACAATCATAATTATACAATCACAATCATACAATCACAATCATACAATCACAATCATACCATCACCATCATACAATCACAACCATTCAATCATAATCATACAATCACAATCATACAATCGTAATCATACAATCACAATCATACAATCGCTATCATACAATCACAATCATACAATCGCAATCATAATATCGCAATCATACAATCACAATCAAACCATCACAATCATACAATCACAATCATACAATCATAATCATACAATTACAATCATACAATCACAATCATACAATCACAATCATACAATCACAATCATACAATCACAATCATACAATCACAATCATACAATCACAATCATATAATTACAATCTCCAAAATACAATCTCCCAAATACAATCATACAATCACAATCATACAATCACAATCATACAATCACAATCATACAATCACAATCATACAATCACAATCATACTATCACAATCATACAATCACAATCATACTATCGCAATCATACAATCACAATCATACCATCACAATCATACAATCACAACCATACTATCATAATCATACAATCACAATCATACTATCACAATCATACACTCACAATCATGCAATCACAATCATACAATCATAATCATACAATCATAATCATACTATCACAATCATACTATCACAATCACACAATCACAATCATACAATCAAAATCATACAATCGCAATCATACAATCGCAATCACGCAATCAAAATCATACAATCGCAATCATACAATCACAATCTCCCAAATACAATCATACAATCACAATCATACAACCACAATCATACAATCACAATCATACAATCACAATCATACAATCACAATCATACTATCACAACCATACAATCACAACCATACAATCATAATCATACAATCACAATCATACAATCGCAATCATACAATCACAATCATACAATCGCTATCATGCAATCACAATCATACAATCACAATCATAATATCGCAATCATACAATCACAATCAAGCCATCACAATCATACAATCACAATCATACAATCATAATCATACAATTACAATCATACAATCACAATCATACAATCACAATCATACAATCACAATCATACAATCACAATCATACAATCACAATCATACAATCACAATCATACAATCACAATCATACAATCGCAATCATATAATTACAATCTCCAAAATACAATCTCCCAAATACAATCATACAATCACAATCATACAATCACAATCATACTATCACAATCATACAATCACAATCATGCAATCACAATCATACAATCATAATCATACAATCACAATCATACAATCACAATCATACAATCACAGACATACAATCACAATCATACATTCACAATCATATTATCACAATCATACTATCGCAATCATACAATCACAATCATGCAATCACAATCATACAATCATAATCAGACAATGACAATCATACAATCACAATCATAAAATCACAGTCATACAATCACAATCATACAACCACAATCATACTATCACAATCATACAATCACGATCATACAATCACAATCATACAATCACAGTCATACAATCACAATCACACAATCACAATCATACTATCACAATCATACAATCACAATCATACAATCACAATCATACAATCTCAATCATACAATCGCAATCATACAATTACAATCTCCCAAATACAATCATACAATCACAATCATACAATCACAATCATACAATCACAATCATACTATCAGAATCATACAATCACAATCATACCATCACAGTCATACAATCACAGTCATACAATCACAATCATACAATCTCAATCATACAATCGCAATCACACAATTACAATCTCCCAAATACAGTCTCCCAAATACAATCATAAAATCACAATCATACAATCACAATCATACAATCACAGTCATACAATCACAATCATACTATCACAATCATACAATCACAATCATGCAATCACAATCATACAATCATAATCATACAATCATAATCATACAATCAAAATCGTACAATCACAATCGTTCAATCACAATCGCACAATCACAATCATACAATCACAGTCATACAATCACAATCATACAATCACAATCATACAATTACAATCTCCCAAATACAATCATACAATCTCAATCATACAATCGCAATCATACAATCACAATCATGCAATCACAATCATACAATCATAATCAGACAATGACAATCATACAATCACAATCATACAATCACAATCATACAATCACAATCATACTATCGCAATCATACAATCGCAATCATACCATCACAACCATACAATCACAACCATACAATCATAATCATACAATCACAATCATACAATCGCAATCATACAATCACAATCATACAATCGCTATCATGCAATCACAATCATACAATCACAATCATAATATCGCAATCATACAATCACAATCAAGCCATCACAATCATACAATCACAATCATACAATCATAATCATACAATTACAATCATACAATCACAATCATACAATCACAATCATACAATCACAATCATACAATCACAATCATACAATCACAATCATACAATCACAATCATACAATCACAATCATACAATCGCAATCATATAATTACAATCTCCAAAATACAATCTCCCAAATACAATCATACAATCACAATCATACAATCACAATCATACTATCACAATCATACAATCACAATCATGCAATCACAATCATACAATCATAATCATACAATCACAATCATACAATCACAATCATACAATCACAATCATACAATCACAGACATACAATCACAATCATACATTCACAATCATATTATCACAATCATACTATCGCAATCATACAATCACAATCATGCAATCACAATCATACAATCATAATCAGACAATGACAATCATACAATCACAATCATAAAATCACAATCATACTATCGCAATCATAAAATCGCAATCATACCATCACAACCATACAATCACAACCATACAATCATAATCATACAATCACAATCATACAATCGCTATCATACAATCACAATCATACAATCACAATCATAATATCACAATCATACAATCTCAATCAAACCATCACAATCATACAATCCCAATCATACAATCATAATCATACAATTACAATCATACAATCACAATCATACAATCACAATCATACAATCACAATCATACAATCACAATCATACAATCACAATCATACAATCACAATCATACAATCACAATCATACAATCACAATCATACAATCACAATCATACAATCGCAATCATATAATTACAATCTCCAAAATACAATCTCCCAAATACAATCATACAATCACAATCATACAATCACAATCATACAATCACAATCATACAATCACAATCATACAATCACAATCATACAATCACAATCATACAATCACAATCATACAATCGCAATCATATAATTACAATCTCCAAAATACAATCTCCCAAATACAATCATACAATCACAATCATACAATCACAATCATACAATCACAGTCATACAATCACAATCATACTATCACAATCATACAATCACAATCATACTATCGCAATCATACAATCACAATCATACCATCACAATCATACAATCACGACCATACTATCATAATCATACAATCACAATCATACTATCACAATCATACAATCACAATCATGCAATCACAATCATACAATCATAATCATACAATCATAATCATACTATCACAATCATACTATCACAATCATACAATCACAATCATACAATCACAATCATACAATCGCAATCATACAATCACAATCACGCAATCAAAATCATACAATCGCAATCATACAATCACAATCTCCCAAATACAATCATACAATCACAATCATACAACCACAATCATACAATCACAATCATACAATCACAATCATACATTCACAATCATACTATCACAATCATACAATCACAATCATACAATCACAATCATACTATCACAATCATACAATCACAATCATGCAATCACAATCATACAATCATAATCAGACAATGACAATCATACAATCACAATCATACAATCACAATCATACTATCGCAATCATGCAATCGCAATCATACCATCACCATCATACAATCACAACCATACAATCATAATCATACAATCACAATCATACAATCGTAATCATACAATCACAATCATACAATCGCTATCATACAATCACAATCATACAATCACAATCATAATATCGCAATCATACAATCACAATCAAACCATCACAATCATACAATCACAATTATTCAATCATAATCATACAATTACAATCATACAATCACAATCATACAATCACAATCATACAATCACAATCATACAATCACAATCATACAATCACAATCATACAATCACAATCATACAATCACAATCATACAATCACAATCATACAATCACAATCATACAATCGCAATCATATAATTACAATCTCCAAAATAGTATCTCCCAAATACGATCATACAATCACAATCATACAATCACAATCATACAATCACAATCATACAATCACAATCATACTATCACAATCATACAATCCTAATCATACAATCACAATCATACAATCACAGTCATACAATCATAATTATACAATCACAATCATACAATCACAATCATACAATCACAATCATACAATCACAATCATACAATCACAATCATGCAATCACAATCATACAATCACAATCATACAATCACAATCATGCAATCACAATCATACAATCATAATCAGACAATGACAATCATACAATCACAATCATACAATCACAATCATACAATCACAATCATACTATCGCAATCATGCAATCGCAATCATACCATCACCATCATACAATCACAACCATACAATCATAATCATACAATCACAATCATACAATCGTAATCATACAATCACAATCATACAATCGCTATCATACAATCACAATCATACAATCACAATCATAATATCGCAATCATACAATCACAATCAAACCATCACAATCATACAATCACAATTATTCAATCATAATCATACAATTACAATCATACAATCACAATCATACAATCACAATCATACAATCACAATCATACAATCACAATCATACTATCACAATCATACAATCCTAATCATACAATCACAATCATACAATCACAGTCATACAATCATAATTATACAATCACAATCATACAATCACAATCATACAATCACAATCATACCATCACCATCATACAATCACAACCATTCAATCATAATCATACAATCACAATCATACAATCGTAATCATACAATCACAATCATACAATCGCTATCATACAATCACAATCATACAATCGCAATCATAATATCGCAATCATACAATCACAATCAAACCATCACAATCATACAATCACAATCATACAATCATAATCATACAATTACAATCATACAATCACAATCATACAATCACAATCATACAATCACAATCATACAATCACAATCATACAATCACAATCATACAATCACAATCATACAATCACAATCATATAATTACAATCTCCAAAATACAATCTCCCAAATACAATCATACAATCACAATCATACAATCACAATCATACAATCACAATCATACAATCACAATCATACTATCACAATCATACAATCACAATCATACTATCGCAATCATACAATCACAATCATACCATCACAATCATACAATCACAACCATACTATCATAATCATACAATCACAATCATACTATCACAATCATACACTCACAATCATGCAATCACAATCATACAATCATAATCATACAATCATAATCATACTATCACAATCATACTATCACAATCACACAATCACAATCATACAATCAAAATCATACAATCGCAATCATACAATCACAATCACGCAATCAAAATCATACAATCGCAATCATACAATCACAATCTCCCAAATACAATCATACAATCACAATCATACAACCACAATCATACAATCACAATCATACAATCACAATCATACAATCACAATCATACTATCACAATCATACAATCACAATCATACAATCACAATCATACTATCACAATCATACAATCACAATCATGCAATCACAATCATACAATCATAATCAGACAATGACAATCATGCAATCACAATCATACAATCACAATCATACTATCGCAATCATGCAATCGCAATCATACCATCACCATCATACAATCACAACCATACAATCATAATCATACAATCACAATCATACAATCGTAATCATACAATCACAATCATACAATCGCTATCATACAATCACAATCATACAATCACAATCATAATATCGCAATCATACAATCACAATCAAACCATCACAATCATACAATCACAATCATTCAATCATAATCATACAATTACAATCATACAATCACAATCATACAATCACAATCATACAATCACAATCATACAATCACAATCATACAATCACAATCATACAATCACAATCATACAATCGCAATCATATAATTACAATCTCCCAAATACAATCTCCCAAATACAATGATATAATCACGATCATACAATCACAATCATACAATCACAGTCATACAATCACAATCACACAATCACAATCATACTATCACAATCATACAATCACAATCATACAATCACAATCATACAATCACAATCATACACTCACAATCATACAATCGCAATCCTACAATTACAATCTCCAAAATACAATCTCCCAAATACAATCATACAATCACAATCATACAATCACGATCATACAATCACAATCATAAAATCACAGTCATACAATCACAATCACACAATCACAATCATACTATCACAATCATACAATCACAATCATACAATCACAATCATACAATCTCAATCATACAATCGCAATCATACAATTACAATCTCCCAAATACAATCTCCCAAATACAATCATACAATCGCAATCATACAATCACAATCATAAAATCACAATCATACAATCACAATCATACAATCACAATCATACTATCAGAATCATACAATCACAATCATACAATCACAGTCATACAATCACAATCATACTATCACAATCATACAATCACAATCATGCAATCACAATCATACAATCATAATCATACAATCACAATCGTACAATCAGAATCGCTCAATCACAATCGCACAATCACAATCATACAATCACAGTCATACAATCACAATCATACAATCACAATCATACTATCACAATCATACAATCACGATCATACAATCACAATCATACAATCACAGTCATACAATCACAATCACACAATCACAATCATACTATCACAATCATACAATCACAATCATACAATCACAATCATACAATCTCAATCATACAATCGCAATCATACAAATACAATCTCCCAAATACAATCTCCCAAATACAATCTCCCAAATACAATCATACAATCACAATCATACAATCACAATCATACAATCACAATCATACAATCACAATCATACTATCAGAATCATACAATCACAATCATACAATCACAATCATACAATCACAATCATACAATC
Source organism: Megachile rotundata (assembly GCF_050947335.1). Taxonomy (NCBI): domain Eukaryota; kingdom Metazoa; phylum Arthropoda; class Insecta; order Hymenoptera; family Megachilidae; genus Megachile; species Megachile rotundata. The sequence continues at coordinate 252,160 of NW_027473335.1, read as the reverse complement.
ACAGACATACAATCACAATCATGCAATCACAATCATACAATCATAATCATACAATCATAATCATACTATCACAATCATACTATCACAATCATACAATCACAATCATACAATCACAATCATACAATCGCAATCATACAATCACAATCACGCAATCAAAATCATACAATCGCAATCATACAATCACAATCTCCCAAATACAATCATACAATCACAATCATACAACCACAATCATACAATCACAATCATACAATCACAATCATACAATCACAATCATACTATCACAATCATACAATCACAATCATACAATCACAATCATACTATCACAATCATGCAATCACAATCATACAATCACAGTCATACAATCACAATCACACAATCACAATCATACAATCACAATCATACAATCACAATCATACAATCACAATCATACAATCACAATCATACAATCACAATCATACAATCGCAATCATATAATTACAATCTCCAAAATACTATCTCCCATATACAATCATACAATCACAATCATACAATCACAGTCATACAATCACAATCTTACAATCACAATCATACTATCACAATCATACAATCATAATCATACAATCACAATCATACAATCACAATCATACTATCACAATCATACAATCACAATCATGCAATCACAATCATACAATCATAATCAGACAATGACATTCATACAATCACAATCATACAATCACAATCATACTATCGCAATCATGCAATCGCAATCATACCATCACCATCATACAATCACAACCATACAATCATAATCATACAATCACAATCATACAATCGTAATCGTACAATCACAATCATACAATCACAATCATACAACCACAATCATACAATCACAATCATACAATCACAATCATACAATCACAATCATACAATCACAATCATACAATCACAATCATACAATCGCAATCATATAATTACAATCTCCAAAATACTATCTCCCATATACAATCATACAATCACAATCATACAATCACAGTCATACAATCACAATCTTACAATCACAATCATACTATCACAATCATACAATCATAATCATACAATCACAATCATACAATCACAATCGTACAATCACAATTGTACAATCACAATCGCACAATCACAATCATACAATCACAGTCATACAATCACAATCATACAATCACAATCATACAATCATAATCATGCAATTACAATCATACAATCACAATCATAAAATCATAATCATACAATGACAATCATACAATCACAATCATACAATCACAGTCATACAATCACAATCATACAATCACAATCATACTATCACAATCATACAATCACGATCATACAATCACAATCATACAATCACAGTCATACAATCACAATCATAATATCGCAATCATACAATCACAATCAAGCCATCACAATCATACAATCACAATCATACAATCATAATCATACAATTACAATCATACAATCACAATCATACAACCACAATCATACAATCACAATCATACAATCACAATCATACAATCACAATCATACAATCACAATCATACAATCACAATCATACAATCGCAATCATATAATTACAATCTCCAAAATACAATCTCCCAAATACAATCATACAATCACAATCATACAATCACAATCATACTATCACAATCATACAATCACAATCATGCAATCACAATCATACAATCATAATCATACAATCACAATCATACAATCACAATCATACAATCACAGACATACAATCACAATCATACATTCACAATCATATTATCACAATCATACTATCGCAATCATACAATCACAATCATGCAATCACAATCATACAATCATAATCAGACAATGACAATCATACAATCACAATCATAAAATCACAATCATACTATCGCAATCATAAAATCGCAATCATACCATCACAACCATACAATCACAACCATACAATCATAATCATACAATCACAATCATACAATCGCTATCATACAATCACAATCATACAATCACAATCATAATATCACAATAATACAATCTCAATCAAACCATCACAATCATACAATCCCAATCATACAATCATAATCATACAATTACAATCATACAATCACAATCATACAATCACAATCATACAATCACAATCATACAATCACAATCATACAATCACAATCATACAATCACAATCATACAATCACAATCATACAATCACAATCATACAATCACAATCATACAATCACAATCATACAATCGCAATCATATAATTACAATCTCCAAAATACAATCTCCCAAATACAATCATACTATCACAATCATACAATCACAATCATACAATCACAGTCATACAATCACAATCATACTATCACAATCATACAATCACAATCATACTATCGCAATCATACAATCACAATCATACCATCACAATCATACAATCACAACCATACTATCATAATCATACAATCACAATCATACTATCACAATCATACAATCACAATCATGCAATCACAATCATACAATCATAATCATACAATCATAATCATACTATCACAATCATACTATCACAATCATACAATCACAATCATACAATCACAATCATACAATCGCAATCATACAATCACAATCACGCAATCAAAATCATACAATCGCAATCATACAATCACAATCTCCCAAATACAATCATACAATCACAATCATACAACCACAATCATACAATCACAATCATACAATCACAATCATACATTCACAATCATACTATCACAATCATACAATCACAATCATACAATCACAATCATACTATCACAATCATACAATCACAATCATGCAATCACAATCATACAATCATAATCAGACAATGACAATCATACAATCACAATCATACAATCACAATCATACTATCGCAATCATGCAATCGCAATCATACCATCACCATCATACAATCACAACCATACAATCATAATCATACAATCACAATCATACAATCGTAATCATACAATCACAATCATACAATCGCTATCATACAATCACAATCATACAATCACAATCATAATATCGCAATCATACAATCACAATCAAACCATCACAATCATACAATCACAATTATTCAATCATAATCATACAATTACAATCATACAATCACAATTATACAATCACAATCATACAATCACAATCATACAATCACAATCATACAATCACAATCATACAATCACAATCATACAATCACAATCATACAATCACAATCATACAATCACAATCATACAATCGCAATCATATAATTACAATCTCCAAAATAGTATCTCCCAAATACGATCATACAATCACAATCATACAATCACAATCATACAATCACAATCATACAATCACAATCATACTATCACAATCATACAATCCTAATCATACAATCACAATCATACAATCACAGTCATACAATCATAATTATACAATCACAATCATACAATCACAATCGTACAATCACAATTGTACAATCACAATCGCACAATCACAATCATACAATCACAGTCATACAATCACAATCATACAATCACAATCATACAATCATAATCATGCAATCACAATCATACAATCACAATCATACAATCATAATCATACAATGACAATCATACAATCACAATCATACAATCACAGTCATACAATCACAATCATACAATCACAATCATACTATCACAATCATACAATCACGATCATACAATCACAATCATACAATCACAGTCATACAATCACAATCACACAATCACAATCATACTATCACAATCATACAATCACAATCATACAATCACAATCATACAATCTCAATCATACAATCGCAATCATACAATATCAATCTCCCAAATACAATCTCCCAAATACAATCATACAATCACAATCATACAATCACAATCATACTATCGCAATCATGCAATCGCAATCATACAATCACAATCATACAATCACAATCATACTATCACAATCATACAATCCTAATCATACAATCACAATCATACAATCACAGTCATACAATCACAATCTTACAATCACAATCATACTATCACAATCATACAATCATAATCATACAATCACAATCATACAATCACAATCGTACAATCACAATTGTACAATCACAATCGCACAATCACAATCATACAATCACAGTCATATAATCACAATCATACAATCACAATCATACAATCATAATCATGCAATCGCTATCATACAATCACAATCATACAATCACAATCATAATATCGCAATCATACAATCACAATCAAGCCATCACAATCATACAATCACAATCATACAATCATAATCATACAATTACAATCATACAATCACAATCATACAACCACAATCATACAATCACAATCATACAATCACAATCATACAATCACAATCATACAATCACAATCATACAATCACAATCATACAATCACAATCATACAATCGCAATCATATAATTACAATCTCCAAAATACAATCTCCCAAATACAATCATACAATCACAATCATACAATCACAATCATACTATCACAATCATACAATCACAATCATGCAATCACAATCATACAATCATAATCATACAATCACAATCATACAATTACAATCATACAATCACAGACATACAATCACAATCATACATTCACAATCATATTATCACAATCATACTATCGCAATCATACAATCACAATCATGCAATCACAATCATACAATCATAATCAGACAATGACAATCATACAATCACAATCATAAAATCACAATCATACTATCGCAATCATAAAATCGCAATCATACCATCACAACCATACAATCACAACCATACAATCATAATCATACAATCACAATCATACAATCGCTATCATACAATCACAATCATACAATCACAATCATAATATCACAATCATACAATCTCAATCAAACCATCACAATCATACAATCCCAATCATACAATCATAATCATACAATTACAATCATACAATCACAATCATACAATCACAATCATACAATCACAATCATACAATCACAATCATACAATCACAATCATACAATCACAATCATACAATCACAATCATACAATCACAATCATACAATCACAATCATACAATCGCAATCATATAATTACAATCTCCAAAATACAATCTCCCAAATACAATCATACAATCACAATCATACAATCACAATCATACAATCACAGTCATACAATCACAATCATACTATCACAATCATACAATCACAATCATACTATCGCAATCATACAATCACAATCATACCATCACAATCATACAATCACAACCATACTATCATAATCATACAATCACAATCATACTATCACAATCATGCAATCACAATCATGCAATCACAATCATACAATCATAATCATACAATCATAATCATACTATCACAATCATACTATCACAATCATACAATCACAATCATACAATCACAATCATACAATCGCAATCATACAATCACAATCACGCAATCAAAATCATACAATCGCAATCATACAATCACAATCTCCCAAATACAATCATACAATCACAATCATACAACCACAATCATACAATCACAATCATACAATCACAATCATACATTCACAATCATACTATCACAATCATACAATCACAATCATACAATCACAATCATACTATCACAATCATACAATCACAATCATGCAATCACAATCATACAATCATAATCAGACAATGACAATCATACAATCACAATCATACAATCACAATCATACTATCGCAATCATGCAATCGCAATCATACCATCACCATCATACAATCACAACCATACAATCATAATCATACAATCACAATCATACAATCGTAATCATACAATCACAATCATACAATCGCTATCATACAATCACAATCATACAATCACAATCATAATATCGCAATCATACAATCACAATCAAACCATCACAATCATACAATCACAATTATTCAATCATAATCATACAATTACAATCATACAATCACAATCATACAATCACAATCATACAATCACAATCATACAATCACAATCATACAATCACAATCATACAATCACAATCATACAATCACAATCATACAATCGCAATCATATAATTACAATCTCCAAAATAGTATCTCCCAAATACGATCATACAATCACAATCATACAATCACAATCATACAATCACAATCATACAATCACAATCATACTATCACAATCATACAATCCTAATCATACAATCACAATCATACAATCACAGTCATACAGTCATAATTATACAATCACAATCATACAATCACAATCGTACAATCACAATTGTACAATCACAATCGCACAATCACAATCATACAATCACAGTCATACAATCACAATCATACAATCACAATCATACAATCATAATCATGCAATCACAATCATACAATCACAATCATACAATCATAATCATACAATGACAATCATACAATCACAATCATACAATCACAGTCATACAATCACAATCATACAATCACAATCATACTATCACAATCATACAATCACGATCATACAATCACAATCATACAATCACAGTCATACAATCACAATCACACAATCACAATCATACTATCACAATCATACAATCACAATCATACAATCACAATCATACAATCTCAATCATACAATCGCAATCATACAATATCAATCTCCCAAATACAATCTCCCAAATACAATCATACAATCACAATCATACAATCACAATCATACTATCGCAATCATGCAATCGCAATCATACAATCACAATCATACAATCACAATCATACTATCACAATCATACAATCCTAATCATACAATCACAATCATACAATCACAGTCATACAATCACAATCTTACAATCACAATCATACTATCACAATCATACAATCATAATCATACAATCACAATCATACAATCACAATCGTACAATCACAATTGTACAATCACAATCGCACAATCACAATCATACAATCACAGTCATATAATCACAATCATACAATCACAATCATACAATCATAATCATGCAATCACAATCATACAATCACAATCATACAATCATAATCATACAATGACAATCATACAATCACAATCATACAATCACAGTCATACAATCACAGTCATATAATCACAATCATACAATCACAATCATACAATCATAATCATGCAATCACAATCATACAATCACAATCATACAATCATAATCATACAATGACAATCATACAATCACAATCATACAATCACAGTCATACAATCACAATCATACAATCACAATCATACTATCGCAATCATACAATCACGATCATACAATCACAATCATACTATCAGAATCGTACAATCACAATCATACCATCACAGTCACACAATCACAGTCATACAATCACAATCATACAATCTCAATCATACAATCGCAATCATACATTTACAATCTCCCAAATACAATCTCCCAAATACAATCATACAATCACAATCATACAATCACAATCATACTATCAGAATCATACAATCACAATCATACAATCACAGTCATACAATCACAATCATACTATCACAATCATACAATCACAATCATGCAATCACAATCATACAATCATAATCATACAATCATAATCATACAATCAAAATCGTACAATCACAATCGTTCAATCACAATCGCACAATCACAATCATACAATCACAGTCATACAATCACAATCATACAATCACAATCATACAATTACAATCTCCCAAATACAATCTCCCAAATACAATCATACAATCACAATCATACTATCACAATCATACAATCACGATCATACAATCACAATCATACAATCACAATCATACAATCACAATCATACAATCACAATCATACAATCACAATCATACAATCGCAATCATATAATTACAATCTCCAAAATACAATCTCCCAAATACAATCATACAATCACAATCATACAATCACAATCATACAATCACAGTCATACAATCACAATCATACTATCACAATCATACAATCACAATCATACTATCGCAATCATACAATCACAATCATACCATCACAATCATACAATCACAACCATACTATCATAATCATACAATCACAATCATACTATCACAATCATACAATCACAATCATGCAATCACAATCATACAATCATAATCATACAATCATAATCATACTATCACAATCATACTATCACAATCATACAATCACAATCATACAATCACAATCATACAATCGCAATCATACAATCACAATCACGCAATCAAAATCATACAATCGCAATCATACAATCACAATCTCCCAAATACAATCATACAATCACAATCATAAAACCTCAATCATACAATCACAATCATACAATCACAATCATACATTCACAATCATACTATCACAATCATACAATCACAATCATACAATCACAATCATACTATCACAATCATACAATCACAATCATGCAATCACAATCATACAATCACAGTCATACAATCACAATCACACAATCACAATCATACTATCACAATCATACAATCACAATCATACAATCACAATCATACAATCTCAATCATACAATCGCAATCATACAATATCAATCTCCCAAATACAATCTCCCAAATACAATCATACAATCACAATCATACAATCACAATCATACTATCGCAATCATGCAATCGCAATCATACAATCACAATCATACAATCACAATCATACTATCACAATCATACAATCCTAATCATACAATCACAATCATACAATCACAGTCATACAATCACAATCTTACAATCACAATCATACTATCACAATCATACAATCATAATCATACAATCACAATCATACAATCACAATCGTACAATCACAATTGTACAATCACAATCGCACAATCACAATCATACAATCACAGTCATATAATCACAATCATACAATCACAATCATACAATCATAATCATGCAATCACAATCATACAATCACAATCATACAATCATAATCATACAATGACAATCATACAATCACAATCATACAATCACAGTCATACAATCACAGTCATATAATCACAATCATACAATCACAATCATACAATCATAATCATGCAATCACAATCATACAATCATAATCATACAATCATAATCATACAATCAAAATCGTACAATCACAATCGTTCAATCACAATCGCACAATCACAATCATACAATCACAGTCATACAATCACAATCATACAATCACAATCATACAATTACAATCTCCCAAATACAATCTCCCAAATACAATCATACAATCACAATCATACAATCACAATCATACAATCACAGTCATACAATCACAATCACACAATCACAATCATACTATCACAATCATACAATCACAATCATACAATCACAATCATACAATCACAATCATACAATCGCAATCCTACAATTACAATCTCCAAAATACAATCTCCCAAATACAATCATACAATCACAATCATACTATCACAATCATACAATCACGATCATACAATCACAATCATACAATCACAGTCATACAATCACAATCACACAATCACAATCATACTATCACAATCATACAATCACAATCATACAATCACAACCATAGAGTCATAATCATACAATCACAATCATACAATCGCTATCCTACAATCACAATCATACAATCACAATCATAATATCGCAATCATACAATCACAATCAAACCATCACAATCATACAATCACAATCATACAATCATAATCATACAATTACAATCATACAATCGCAATCATACAATCACAATCATACAATCACAATCATACAATCACAATCATACAATCACAATCATACAATCACAATCATACAATCACAATCATACAATCACAATCATACAATCACAATCATACAATCACAATCATACAATCACAATCATTCAATCACAATCATACAATCACAATCATACTATCACAATCATACAATCCTAATCATACAATCATAATCATACAATCACAATCATACAATCATATTCATACAATTACAATCATACAATCACAATCATACAATCACAATCATACAATCACAATCATACAATCACAATCATACAATCACAATCATACAATCACAATCATACAATCACAATCATACAATCACAATCATACAATCGCAATCAAACAATCACAATCACGCAATCACAATCATACAATCGCAATCATACAATCACAATCTCCCAAATACAATCATACAATCACAATCATACAATCACAATCATACAATCACAACATACAATCACAATCATACAATCGCAATCATACAATCACAATCATACAATCACAGTCATACAATCACAATCACACAATCACAATCATACTATCACAATCATACAATCACAATCATACAATCACAATCATACAATCTCAATCATACAATCGCAATCATACAATTACAATCTCCCAAATACAATCTCCCAAATACAATCATACAATCACAATCATACAATCACAATCATACAATCACAATCATACAATCACAATCATACTATCAGAATCATACAATCACAATCATACCATCACAGTCATACAATCACAGTCATACAATCACAATCATACAATCTCAATCATACAATCGCAATCATACAATTACAATCTCCCAAATACAATCTCCCAAATACAATCATACAATCACAATCATACAATCACAATCATACTATCAGAATCATAAAATCACAATCATACAAACACAGTCATACAATCACAATCATACTATCACAATCATACAGTCACAATCATGCAATCACAATCATACAATCATAATCATACAATCATAATCATACAATCAAAATCGTACAATCACAATCGTTCAATCACAATCGCACAATCACAATCATACAATCACAGTCATACAATCACAATCATACAATCACAATCATACAAATACAATCTCCCAAATACAATCTCCCAAATACAATCATACAATCACGATCATACAATCACAATCATACAATCACAGTCATACAATCACAATCACACAATCACAATCATACTATCACAATCATACAATCACAATCATACAATCACAATCATACTATCGCAATCATGCAATCGCAATCATACCATCACCATCATACAATCGCAACCATACAATCATAATCATACAATCACAATCATACAATCGTAATCATACAATCACAATCATACAATCGCCATCATACAATCACAATCATACAATCACAATCATAATATCGCAATCATACAATCACAATCAAACCATCACAATCATACAATCACAATCATACAATCATAATCATACAATTACAATCATACAATCACAATCATACAATCACAATCATACAATCCTAATCATACAATCACAATCATACAATCACAGTCATACAATCACAATCGTACAATCAGAATCGCTCAATCACAATCGCACAATCACAATCATACAATCACAGTCATACAATCACAATCATACAATCACAATCATACTATCACAATCATGCAATCACGATCATACAATCACAATCATACAATCACAGTCATACAATCACAATCACACAATCACAATCATACTATCACAATCATACAATCACAATCATACAATCACAATCATACAATCTCAATCATACAATCGCAATCATACAATTACAATCTCCCAAATAAAATCATACAATCACAATCATACAATCACAATCATACTATCAGAATCATACAATCGCAATCATACAATCACAATCATACAATCACAATCATACAATCACAGACATACAATCACAATCATACATTCACAATCATATTATCACAATCATACTATCGTAATCATACAATCACAATCATGCAATCACAATCATACAATCATAATCAGACAATGACAATCATACAATCACAATCATACAATCACAACCATACTATCGCAATCATACAATCACAATCATGCAATCACAATCATACAATCATAATCAGACAATGACAATCATACAATCACAATCATACAATCACAATTATACTATCGCAATCATACAATCGCAATCATACCATCACAATCATACAATCACAACCATACAATCATAATCATACAATCACAACCATACAATCATAATCATACAATCACAATCATACAATCGCTATCATACCATCACAATCATACAATCACAATCATAATATCGCAATCATACAATCACAATCAAACCATCACACTCATACAATCACAATCATACAATCATAATCATACAATTACAATCATACAATCACAATCATACAATCACAATCATACAATCACAATCATACAATCACAATCATACAATCACAATCATACAATCACAATCATACAATCACAATCATACAATCGCAATCATACAATTACAATCTCCAAATTACAATCTCCCAAATACAATCATACAATCACAATCATACAATCACAATCATACAATCACAATCATACAATCACAATCATACAATCACAATCATACAATCACAATCATACAATCACAATCATACTATCACAATCATACAATCCTAATCATACAATCACAATCATACAATCACAGTCATACAATCACAATCTTTCAATCACAATCATACTATCGCAATCATACAATCATAATCATACAATCAGAATCATACAATCACAATCGTACAATCACAATCGTACAATCACAATCGCACAATCACAATCATACAATCACAGTCATACAATCACAATCATACAATCACAATCATACAATCATATTCATACAATTACAATCATACAATCACAATCATACAATGACAATCATACAATCACAACAATACAATCACAATCATACAATCACAATCATACAATCACAATCATACAATCACAATCATACAATCACAATCATACAATCACAATCATACAATCGCAATCATACAATCACAATCACGCAATCACAATCATACAATCGCAATCATACAATCACAATCTCCCAAATACAATCATACAATCACAATCATACAACCACAATCATACAATCACAATCATACAATCACAATCATACAATCACAATCATACTATCACAATCATACAATCACAATCATACAATCGCAATCATACCATCACAATCATACAATCACAACCATACAATCATAATCATACAATCACAACCATACAATCACAATCATACAATCACAATCATACAATCACAATCATACAATCACAACCATACAATCACAATCATACAATCACAATCATACAATCACAATCATACAATCACAATCATACAATCACAATCATACAATCACAATCATACTATCGCAATCATGCAATCACAATCATACCATCCCAATCATACAATCACAACCATACTATCATAATCATACAATCATAATCATACAATCGCAATCATACCATCACAATCATACAATCACAACCATACAATCATAATCATACAATCACAACCATACAATCACAATCATACAATCACAATCATACAATCACAATCATACAATCACAATCATACAATCACAATCATACAATCACAATCATACTATCGCAATCATGCAATCACAATCATACCATCACAATCATACAATCACAACCATACTATCATAATCATACAATCACAATCGTACTATCACAATCATACAATCACAATCATGCAATCACAATCATACAATCATAATCATACAATCATAATCATACTATCACAATCATACTATCACAATCATACAATCACAATCATACAATCACAATCATACAATCGCAATCATACAATCACAATCACGCAATCAAAATCATACAATCGCAATCATACAATCACAATCTCCCAAATACAATCATACAATCACAATCATACAACCACAATCATACAATCACAATCATACAATCACAATCATACAATCACAATCATACTATCACAATCATACAATCACAATCATACAATCACAATCATACTATCACAATCATACAATCACAATCATGCAATCACAATCATACAATCATAATCAGACAATGACAATCATACAATCACAATCATACAATCACAATCATACTATCGCAATCATGCAATCGCAATCATACCATCACCATCATACAATCACAACCATACAATCATAATCATACAATCACAATCATACAATCGTAATCATACAATCACAATCATACAATCGCTATCATACAATCACAATCATACAATCACAATCATAATATCGCAATCATACAATCACAATCAAACCATCACAATCATACAATCACAATCATACAATCATAATCATACAATTACAATCATACAATCACAATCATACAGTCACAATCATACAATCACAATCATACAATCACAATCATACAATCGCAATCATATAATTACAATCTCCAAAATACTATCTCCCAAATACAATCATACAATCACAATCATACAATCACAATCATACAATCACAATCATACAATCACAATCATACAATCACAATGATACTATCACAATCATACAATCCTAATCATACAATCACAATCATACAATCACAGTCATACAATCACAATCTTACAATCACAATCATACTATCACAATCATACAATCATAATCATACAATCACAATCATACAATCACAATCGTACAATCACAATTGTACAATCACAATCGCACAATCACAATCATACAATCACAGTCATACAGTCACAATCATACAATCACAATCATACAATCATAATCATGCAATCACAATCATACAATCACAATCATACAATCATAATCAGACAATGACAATCATACAATCACAATCATACAATCACAATCATACTATCGCAATCATACAATCGCAATCATACCATCACAATCATACAATCACAACCATACAATCATAATCATACAATCACAACCATACAATCATAATCATACAATCACAATCATACGATCGCTATCATACAATCACAATCATAAAATCACAATCATAATATCGCAATCATACAATCACAATCAAACCATCACACTCATACAATCACAATCATACAATCATAATCATACAATTACAATCATACAATCACAATCATACAATCACAATCATACAATCACAATCATACAATCACAATCATACAATCACAATCATACAATCACAATCATACAATCGCAATCATACAATTACAATCTCCAAATTACAATCTCCCAAATACAATCATACAATCACAATCATACAATCACAATCATACAATCACAATCATACAGTCACAATCATACAATCACAATCATACAATCACAATCATACAATCACAATCATACAATCACAATCATACTATCACAATCATACAATCCTAATCATACAATCACAATCATACAATCACAGTCATACAATCACAATCTTTCAATGACAAACATACTATCACAATCATACAATCATAATCATACAATCAGAATCATACAATCACAATCGTACAATCACAATCGTACAAACACAATCGCACAATCACAATCATACAATCACAGTCATACAATCACAATCATACAATCACAATCATACAATCATATTCATACAATTACAATCATACAATCACAATCATACAATGACAATCATACAATCACAATCATACAATCACAATCATACAATCACAATCATACAATCGCAATCATACAATCGCAATCATACAATCGCAATCATACAATCACAATCACGCAATCACAATCATACAATCGCTATCATACAATCACAATATTCCAAATACAATCATACAATCACAATCATACAACCACAATCATACAATCACAATCATACAATCACAATCATACAATCACAATCATACTATCACAATCATACAATCACAATCATACAATCGCAATCATATCATCACAATCATACAATCACAACCATACAATCATAATCATACAATCACAACCATACAATCATAATCATACAATCACAATCATACAATCGCTATCATACAATCACAATCATACAATCACAATCATAATATCGCAATCATACAATCACAATCATTCAATCGCAATCATACAATTACAATCTCCAAATTACAATCTCCCAAATACAATCATACAATCACAATCATACAATCACAATGATACAATCACAATCATACAATCACAATCATACAATCACAATCACACTATCACAACCATACAATCCTAATCATACAATCACAATCATACAATCACAGTCATACAATCACAATCTTTCAATCACAATCATACTATCACAATCATACAATCATAATCATACAATCAGAATCATACAATCACAATCGTACAATCACAATCGTACGATCACAATCGCACAATCACAATCATACAATCACTGTCATACAATCACAATCATACAATCACAATCATACAATCATATTCATACAATTACAATCATACAATCACAATCATAGAATCACAATCATACAATCACAATCATACAATCACAATCATGCAATCACAATCATACAATCACAATCATACTATCACAATCATACAATCCTAATCATACAATCACAACATACAATCACAGTCATACAATCACAGTCATACAATCACAATCACACAATCACAATCATACAATCACAATCATACAATCGCAATCATACAATCGCAATAACACAATCATAATCATACAATCACAATCATACAGTCACAATCATACAATCACAATCATACAATCACAATCATACAATCACAATCATACAATCACAATCATACAATCGCAATCATACAATCACAATCATACAATCATAATCATGCAGTCACAATCATACGATCGCAATCATACAATCACAATCATACAATCACAATCATACAATCGCAATCATACAATTACAATCTCCAAAATACA
Source organism: Megachile rotundata (assembly GCF_050947335.1). Classification (NCBI taxonomy): domain Eukaryota; kingdom Metazoa; phylum Arthropoda; class Insecta; order Hymenoptera; family Megachilidae; genus Megachile; species Megachile rotundata. Next base: position 235,471 of record NW_027473335.1, on the reverse strand, counting down.
ATCTCCCAAATACAATCATACAATCACAATCATACAATCACAATCATACAATCACAATCATACAATCACAATCATACTATCACAATCATACAATCCTAATCATACAATCACAACATACAATCACAATCATACAATCACAGTCATACAATCACAATCACACAATCACAATCATACAATCACAATCATACAATCGCAATCATACAATCGCAATCACACAATCATAATCATACAATCACAATCATACAGTCACAATCATACAATCACAATCATACAATCACAATCATACAATCGCAATCATACAATCACAATCATACAATCACAATCATACAATCATATTCATACAATTACAATCATACAATCACAATCATAGAATCACAATCATACAATCACAATCATAGAATCACAATCATACAATCACAATCATACAATCACAATCATACAATCACAATCATACAATCACAATCATACAATCGCAATCATACAATTACAATCTCCAAAATACAATCTCCCAAATCCAATCATACAATCACAATCATACAATCACAATCATACAATCACAATCATACAATCACAATCATACAATCACAATCATACAATCACAATCATACTATCACAATCATACAATCCTAATCATACAATCACAACATACAATCACAGTCATACAATCACAGTCATACAATCACAATCACACAATCACAATCATACAATCACAATCATACAATCGCAATCATACAATCGCAATCACACAATCATAATCATACAACCACAATCATACAGTCACAATCATACAATCACAATCATACAATCACAATCATACAATCACAATCATACAATCACAATCATACAATCGCAATCATACAATCACAATCATACAATCACAATCATAAAATCACAATGATACAATCACAATCATACAATCACAATCATACAATCACAATCACACTATCACAACCATACAATCCTAATCATACAATCACAATCATACAATCACAGTCATACAATCACAATCTTTCAATCACAATCATACTATCACAATCATACAATCATAATCATACAATCAGAATCATACAATCACAATCGTACAATCACAATCGTACGATCACAATCGCACAATCACAATCATACAATCACTGTCATACAATCACAATCATACAATCACAATCATACAATCATATTCATACAATTACAATCATACAATCACAATCATAGAATCACAATCATACAATCACAATCATACAATCACAATCATGCAATCACAATCATACAATCACAATCATACAATCACAATCATACAATCGCAATCATACAATTACAATCTCCAAAATACAATCTCCCAAATACAATCATACAATCACAATCATACAATCACAATCATACAATCACAATCATACAATCACAATCATACAATCACAATCATACAATCGCAATCATACAATTACAATCTCCAAAATACAATCTCCCAAATACAATCATACAATCACAATCATACAATCACAATCATACAATCACAATCATACAATCACAATCATACAATCCCAATCATACAATCACAATCATACTATCACAATCATACAATCCTAATCATACAATCACAACATACAATCACAGTCATACAATCACAGTCATACAATCACAATCACACAATCACAATCATACAATCACAATCATACAATCGCAATCATACAATCGCAATAACACAATCATAATCATACAATCACAATCATACAGTCACAATCATACAATCACAATCATACAATCACAATCATACAATCACAATCATACAATCACAATCATACAATCGCAATCATACAATCACAATCATACAATCATAATCACGCAGTCACAATCATACGATCGCAATCATACAATCACAATCATACAATCACAATCATACAATCGCAATCATACAATTACAATCTCCAAAATACAATCTCCCAAATACAATCATACAATCACAATCATACAATCACAATCATACAATCACAATCATACAATCACAATCATACTATCACAATCATACAATCCTAATCATACAATCACAACATACAATCACAATCATACAATCACAGTCATACAATCACAATCACACAATCACAATCATACAATCACAATCATACAATCGCAATCATACAATCGCAATCACACAATCATAATCATACAATCACAATCATACAGTCACAATCATACAATCACAATCATACAATCACAATCATACAATCGCAATCATACAATCACAATCATACAATCACAATCATACAATCATATTCATACAATTACAATCATACAATCACAATCATAGAATCACAATCATACAATCACAATCATAGAATCACAATCATACAATCACAATCATACAATCACAATCATACAATCACAATCATACAATCACAATCATACAATCGCAATCATACAATTACAATCTCCAAAATACAATCTCCCAAATACAATCATACAATCACAATCATACAATCACAATCATACAATCACAATCATACAATCACAATCATACAATCACAATCATACAATCACAATCATACTATCACAATCATACAATCCTAATCATACAATCACAACATACAATCACAGTCATACAATCACAGTCATACAATCACAATCACACAATCACAATCATACAATCACAATCATACAATCGCAATCATACAATCGCAATCACACAATCATAATCATACAACCACAATCATACAGTCACAATCATACAATCACAATCATACAATCACAATCATACAATCACAATCATACAATCACAATCATACAATCGCAATCATACAATCACAATCATACAATCACAATCATCCAATCATAATCATGCAATCACAATCATACGATCGCAATCATACAATCGCAATCATACCATCACAATCATACAGTCGCAACCATACAATCATAATCATACAATCACAATCATACAATCACAATCATACAATCACAATCATACAATCACAATCATACAATCACAATCATACAATCGCAATCATACAATTACAATCTCCAAAATACAATCTCCCAAATACAATCATACAATCACAATCATACAATGACAATCATACAACCACAATCATACAATCACGATCATACAATCACAATCATACAATCACAGTCATACAATCACAATCACACAATCACAATCATACTATCACAATCATACAATCACAATCATACAATCACAATCATACAATCTCAATCATACAATCGCAGTCATACAATTACAATCTCCCAAATACAATCTCCCAAATACAATCATACAATCACAATCATACAATCACAATCATACAATCACAATCATACAATCACAATCATACAATCACAATCATACAATCACAATCATACAATCACAATCATACAATCACAATCATACAATCGCAATCATACAATTACAATCTCCAAAATACAATCTCCCAAATACAATCATACAATCACAATCATACAATGACAATCATACAACCACAATCATACAATCACGATCATACAATCACAATCATACAATCACAGTCATACAATCACAATCACACAATCACAATCATACTATCACAATCATACAATCACAATCATACAATCACAATCATACAATCTCAATCATACAATCGCAGTCATACAATTACAATCTCCCAAATACAATCTCCCAAATACAATCATACAATCACAATCATACAATCACAATCATACAATCACAATCATACAATCACAATCATACAATCACAATCATACAATCACAATCATACAATCACAATCATACTATCACAATCATACAATCCTAATCATACAATCACAACATACAATCACAGTCATACAATCACAGTCATACAATCACAATCACACAATCACAATCATACAATCACAATCATACAATCGCAATCATACAATCGCAATAACACAATCATAATCATACAATCACAATCATACAGTCACAATCATACAATCACAATCATACAATCACAATCATACAATCACAATCATACAATCACAATCATACAATCGCAATCATACAATCACAATCATACAATCATAATCATGCAGTCACAATCATACGATCGCAATCATACAATCACAATCATACAATCACAATCATACAATCGCAATCATACAATTACAATCTCCAAAATACAATCTCCCAAATACAATCATACAATCACAATCATACAATCACAATCATACAATCACAATCATACAATCACAATCATACTATCACAATCATACAATCCTAATCATACAATCACAACATACAATCACAATCATACAATCACAGTCATACAATCACAATCACACAATCACAATCATACAATCACAATCATACAATCGCAATCATACAATCGCAATCACACAATCATAATCATACAATCACAATCATACAGTCACAATCATACAATCACAATCATACAATCACAATCATACAATCGCAATCATACAATCACAATCATACAATCACAATCATACAATCATATTCATACAATTACAATCATACAATCACAATCATAGAATCACAATCATACAATCACAATCATAGAATCACAATCATACAATCACAATCATACAATCACAATCATACAATCACAATCATACAATCACAATCATACAATCACAATCATACAATCACAATCATACTATCACAATCATACAATCCTAATCATACAATCACAACATACAATCACAGTCATACAATCACAGTCATACAATCACAATCACACAATCACAATCATACAATCACAATCATACAATCGCAATCATACAATCGCAATCACACAATCATAATCATACAACCACAATCATACAGTCACAATCATACAATCACAATCATACAATCACAATCATACAATCACAATCATACAATCACAATCATACAATCGCAATCATACAATCACAATCATACAATCACAATCATCCAATCATAATCATGCAATCACAATCATACGATCGCAATCATACAATCGCAATCATACCATCACAATCATACAGTCGCAACCATACAATCATAATCATACAATCACAATCATACAATCACAATCATACAATCACAATCATACAATCACAATCATACAATCACAATCATACAATCGCAATCATACAATTACAATCTCCAAAATACAATCTCCCAAATACAATCATACAATCACAATCATACAATGACAATCATACAACCACAATCATACAATCACGATCATACAATCACAATCATACAATCACAGTCATACAATCACAATCACACAATCACAATCATACTATCACAATCATACAATCACAATCATACAATCACAATCATACAATCTCAATCATACAATCGCAGTCATACAATTACAATCTCCCAAATACAATCTCCCAAATACAATCATACAATCACAATCATACAATCACAATCATACAATCACAATCATACAATCACAATCATACAATCACAATCATACAATCACAATCATACAATCACAATCATACAATCACAATCATACAATCGCAATCATACAATTACAATCTCCAAAATACAATCTCCCAAATACAATCATACAATCACAATCATACAATGACAATCATACAACCACAATCATACAATCACGATCATACAATCACAATCATACAATCACAGTCATACAATCACAATCACACAATCACAATCATACTATCACAATCATACAATCACAATCATACAATCACAATCATACAATCTCAATCATACAATCGCAGTCATACAATTACAATCTCCCAAATACAATCTCCCAAATACAATCATACAATCACAATCATACAATCACAATCATACAATCACAATCATACAATCACAATCATACAATCACAATCATACAATCACAATCATACAATCACAATCATACTATCACAATCATACAATCCTAATCATACAATCACAACATACAATCACAGTCATACAATCACAGTCATACAATCACAATCACACAATCACAATCATACAATCACAATCATACAATCGCAATCATACAATCGCAATAACACAATCATAATCATACAATCACAATCATACAGTCACAATCATACAATCACAATCATACAATCACAATCATACAATCACAATCATACAATCGCAATCATACAATCGCAATCATACAATCACAATCATACAATCACAATCATACAATCATATTCATACAATTACAATCATACAATCACAATCATAGAATCACAATCATACAATCACAATCATAGAATCACAATCATACAATCACAATCATACAATCACAATCATACAATCACAATCATACAATCACAATCATACAATCGCAATCATACAATTACAATCTCCAAAATACAATCTCCCAAATACAATCATACAATCACAATCATACAATCACAATCATACAATCACAATCATACAATCACAATCATACAATCACAATCATACAATCACAATCATACTATCACAATCATACAATCCTAATCATACAATCACAACATACAATCACAGTCATACAATCACAGTCATACAATCACAATCACACAATCACAATCATACAATCACAATCATACAATCGCAATCATACAATCGCAATCACACAATCATAATCATACAACCACAATCATACAGTCACAATCATACAATCACAATCATACAATCACAATCATACAATCACAATCATACAATCACAATCATACAATCGCAATCATACAATCACAATCATACAATCACAATCATACAATCACAATGATACAATCACAATCATACAATCACAATCATACAATCACAATCACACTATCACAACCATACAATCCTAATCATACAATCACAATCATACAATCACAGTCATACAATCACAATCTTTCAATCACAATCATACTATCACAATCATACAATCATAATCATACAATCAGAATCATACAATCACAATCGTACAATCACAATCGTACGATCACAATCGCACAATCACAATCATACAATCACTGTCATACAATCACAATCATACAATCACAATCATACAATCATATTCATACAATTACAATCATACAATCACAATCATAGAATCACAATCATACAATCACAATCATACAATCACAATCATGCAATCACAATCATACAATCACAATCATACAATCACAATCATACAATCGCAATCATACAATTACAATCTCCAAAATACAATCTCCCAAATACAATCATACAATCACAATCATACAATCACAATCATACAATCACAATCATACAATCACAATCATACAATCGCAATCATACAATTACAATCTCCAAAATACAATCTCCCAAATACAATCATACAATCACAATCATACAATCACAATCATACAATCACAATCATACAATCACAATCATACAATCCCAATCATACAATCACAATCATACTATCACAATCATACAATCCTAATCATACAATCACAACATACAATCACAGTCATACAATCACAGTCATACAATCACAATCACACAATCACAATCATACAATCACAATCATACAATCGCAATCATACAATCGCAATAACACAATCATAATCATACAATCACAATCATACAGTCACAATCATACAATCACAATCATACAATCACAATCATACAATCACAATCATACAATCACAATCATACAATCGCAATCATACAATCACAATCATACAATCATAATCATGCAGTCACAATCATACGATCGCAATCATACAATCACAATCATACAATCACAATCATACAATCGCAATCATACAATTACAATCTCCAAAATACAATCTCCCAAATACAATCATACAATCACAATCATACAATCACAATCATACAATCACAATCATACAATCACAATCATACTATCACAATCATACAATCCTAATCATACAATCACAACATACAATCACAATCATACAATCACAGTCATACAATCACAATCACACAATCACAATCATACAATCACAATCATACAATCGCAATCATACAATCGCAATCACACAATCATAATCATACAATCACAATCATACAGTCACAATCATACAATCACAATCATACAATCACAATCATACAATCGCAATCATACAATCACAATCATACAATCACAATCATACAATCATATTCATACAATTACAATCATACAATCACAATCATAGAATCACAATCATACAATCACAATCATAGAATCACAATCATACAATCACAATCATACAATCACAATCATACAATCACAATCATACAATCACAATCATACAATCGCAATCATACAATTACAATCTCCAAAATACAATCTCCCAAATACAATCATACAATCACAATCATACAATCACAATCATACAATCACAATCATACAATCACAATCATACAATCACAATCATACAATCACAATCATACTATCACAATCATACAATCCTAATCATACAATCACAACATACAATCACAGTCATACAATCACAGTCATACAATCACAATCACACAATCACAATCATACAATCACAATCATACAATCGCAATCATACAATCGCAATCACACAATCATAATCATACAACCACAATCATACAGTCACAATCATACAATCACAATCATACAATCACAATCATACAATCACAATCATACAATCACAATCATACAATCGCAATCATACAATCACAATCATACAATCACAATCATCCAATCATAATCATGCAATCACAATCATACGATCGCAATCATACAATCGCAATCATACCATCACAATCATACAGTCGCAACCATACAATCATAATCATACAATCACAATCATACAATCACAATCATACAATCACAATCATACAATCACAATCATACAATCACAATCATACAATCGCAATCATACAATTACAATCTCCAAAATACAATCTCCCAAATACAATCATACAATCACAATCATACAATGACAATCATACAACCACAATCATACAATCACGATCATACAATCACAATCATACAATCACAGTCATACAATCACAATCACACAATCACAATCATACTATCACAATCATACAATCACAATCATACAATCACAATCATACAATCTCAATCATACAATCGCAGTCATACAATTACAATCTCCCAAATACAATCTCCCAAATACAATCATACAATCACAATCATACAATCACAATCATACAATCACAATCATACAATCACAATCATACAATCACAATCATACAATCACAATCATACAATCACAATCATACAATCACAATCATACAATCGCAATCATACAATTACAATCTCCAAAATACAATCTCCCAAATACAATCATACAATCACAATCATACAATGACAATCATACAACCACAATCATACAATCACGATCATACAATCACAATCATACAATCACAGTCATACAATCACAATCACACAATCACAATCATACTATCACAATCATACAATCACAATCATACAATCACAATCATACAATCTCAATCATACAATCGCAGTCATACAATTACAATCTCCCAAATACAATCTCCCAAATACAATCATACAATCACAATCATACAATCACAATCATACAATCACAATCATACAATCACAATCATACTATCACAATCATACAATCCTAATCATACAATCACAACATACAATCACAATCATACAATCACAGTCATACAATCACAATCACACAATCACAATCATACAATCACAATCATACAATCGCAATCATACAATCGCAATCACACAATCATAATCATACAATCACAATCATACAGTCACAATCATACAATCACAATCATACAATCACAATCATACAATCGCAATCATACAATCACAATCATACAATCACAATCATACAATCATATTCATACAATTACAATCATACAATCACAATCATAGAATCACAATCATACAATCACAATCATAGAATCACAATCATACAATCACAATCATACAATCACAATCATACAATCACAATCATACAATCACAATCATACAATCACAATCATACAATCGCAATCATACAATTACAATCTCCAAAATACAATCTCCCAAATACAATCATACAATCACAATCATACAATCACAATCATACAATCACAATCATACAATCACAATCATACAATCACAATCATACAATCACAATCATACAATCACAATCATACTATCACAATCATACAATCCTAATCATACAATCACAACATACAATCACAGTCATACAATCACAGTCATACAATCACAATCACACAATCACAATCATACAATCACAATCATACAATCGCAATCATACAATCGCAATCACACAATCATAATCATACAACCACAATCATACAGTCACAATCATACAATCACAATCATACAATCACAATCATACAATCACAATCATACAATCACAATCATACAATCGCAATCATACAATCACAATCATACAATCACAATCATCCAATCATAATCATGCAATCACAATCATACGATCGCAATCATACAATCGCAATCATACCATCACAATCATACAGTCGCAACCATACAATCACAATCATACAATCACAATCATACAATCACAATCATACAATCACAATCATACAATCACAATCATACAATCACAATCATACAATCGCAATCATACAATTACAATCTCCAAAATACAATCTCCCAAATACAATCATACAATCACAATCATACAATGACAATCATACAACCACAATCATACAATCACGATCATACAATCACAATCATACAATCACAGTCATACAATCACAATCACACAATCACAATCATACTATCACAATCATACAATCACAATCATACAATCACAATCATACAATCTCAATCATACAATCGCAGTCATACAATTACAATCTCCCAAATACAATCTCCCAAATACAATCATACAATCACAATCATACAATCACAATCATACAATCACAATCATACAATCACAATCATACAATCACAATCATACAATCGCAATCATACAATCACAATCATACAATCGCAATCATACAATTACAATCTCCCAAATACAATCTCCCAAATACAATCATACAATCACAATCATACAATTACAATCATACAATCACAATCATACAGTCACAATCATACAATCACAATCATACAATCACAATCATACAATCGCAATCATATAATTACAATCTCCAAAATACTATCTCCCAAATACAATCATACAATCACAATCATACAATCACAATCATACAATCACAATCATACAATCACAATCATACAATCACAATCATACTATCACAATCATACAATCCTAATCATACAATCACAATCATACAATCACAGTCATACAATCACAATCTTACAATCACAATCATACTATCACAATCATACAATCATAATCATACAATCACAATCATACAATCACAATCGTACAATCACAATTGTACAATCACAATCGCACAATCACAATCATACAATCACAGTCATACAATCGCAATCATACAATCATAATCATACAATCATAATCATGCAATCACAATCATACAATCACAATCATACAATCATAATCAGACAATGACAATCATACAATCACAATCATACAATCACAATCATACTATCGCAATCATACAATCGCAATCATACCATCACAATCATACAATCACAACCATACAATCATAATCATACAATCACAACCATACAATCATAATCATACAATCACAATCATACGATCGCTATCATACAATCACAATCATAAAATCACAATCATAATATCGCAATCATACAATCACAATCAAACCATCACACTCATACAATCACAATCATACAATCATAATCATACAATTACAATCATACAATCACAATCATACAATCACAATCATACAATCACAATCATACAATCACAATCATACAATCACAATCATACAATCACAATCATACAATCACAATCATACAATCGCAATCATACAATTACAATCTCCAAATTACAATCTCCCAAATACAATCATACAATCACAATCATACAATCACAATCATACAATCACAATCATACAGTCACAATCATACAATCACAATCATACAATCACAATCATACAATCACAATCATACAATCACAATCATACTATCACAATCATACAATCCTAATCATACAATCACAATCATACAATCACAGTCATACAATCACAATCTTTCAATGACAAACATACTATCACAATCATACAATCATAATCATACAATCAGAATCATACAATCACAATCGTACAATCACAATCGTACAATCACAATCGCACAATCACAATCATACAATCACAGTCATACAATCACAATCATACAATCACAATCATACAATCATATTCATACAATTACAATCATACAATCACAATCATACAATGACAATCATACAATCACAATCATACAATCACAATCATACAATCACAATCATACAATCGCAATCATACAATCGCAATCATACAATCGCAATCATACAATCACAATCACGCAATCACAATCATACAATCGCTATCATACAATCACAATATTCCAAATACAATCATACAATCACAATCATACAACCACAATCATACAATCACAATCATACAATCACAATCATACAATCACAATCATACTATCACAATCATACAATCACAATCATACAATCGCAATCATATCATCACAATCATACAATCACAACCATACAATCATAATCATACAATCACAACCATACAATCATAATCATACAATCACAATCATACAATCGCTATCATACAATCACAATCATACAATCACAATCATAATATCGCAATCATACAATCACAATCATTCAATCGCAATCATACAATTACAATCTCCAAATTACAATCTCCCAAATACAATCATACAATCGCAATCATACAATCACAATCATCCAATCATAATCATGCAATCACAATCATACGATCGCAATCATACAATCGCAATCATACCATCACAATCATACAGTCACAAGCATACAATCATAATCATACAATCGCAATCACACAATCATAATCATACAATCACAATCATACAATCACAATCATACTATCACAATCATACAATCACAATCATGCAATCACAATCATACAATCATAATCATACAATCACAATCGTACAATCAGAATCGCTCAATCACAATCGCACAATCACAATCATACAATCACAGGCATACAATCACAATCATACAATCACAATCATACTATCACAATCATACAATCACAATCATACAATCACAATCATACTATCGCAATCATACAATCACAATCATACCATCACAATCATACAATCACAACCATACTATCATAATCATACAATCACAATCATACTATCACAATCATACAATCGCAATCATGCAATCACAATCATACAATCATAATCATACAATCATAATCACACTATCCCAATCATACTATCACAATCATACAATCACAATCATACAATCACAATCATACAATCGCAATCATACAATCGCAATCATACAATCACAATCACGCAATCACAATCATACAATCGCAATCATACAATCACAATCACGCAATCACAATCATACAATCGCAATCATACAATCACAATCTCCCAAATACAATCATACAATCACAGTCATACAACCACAATCATACAAACACAATCATACAATCACAATCATACAATCTCAATCATACTATCACAATCATACAATCACAATCATACAATCACAATCATACTATCGCAATCATACAATCACAATCATGCAATCACAATCATACAATCATAATCAGACAATGACAATCATACAATCACAATCATACAATCACAATCATACTATCGCAATCATACAATCGCAGTCATACCATCACAATCATACAATCACAACCATACAATCATAATCATACAATCACACTCATACTATCACAATCATACAATCACAATCATACAATCGCAATCATACAATCTCAATCATACAATCGCAATCATACAATTACAATCCCCCAAATACAATCATACAATCACAATCATACAATTACAATCATACAATCACAATCATACAATCACAATCATACTATCAGAATCATACAATCACAATCATACAATCACAGTCATACAATCACAATCATACTATCACAATCATACAATCACAATCATGCAATCACAATCATACAATCATAATCATACAATCACAATCGTACAATCAGAATCGCTCAATCACAATCGCACAATCACAGTCATACAATCACAGTCATACAATCACAATCATACAATTACAATCATACTATCAAAATCATACAATCACGATCATACAATCACAATCATACAATCACAGTCATACAATCACAATCACACAATCACAATCATACTATCACAATCATACAATCACAATCATACAATCACAATCATACAATCTCAATCATATAATCGCAATCATACAATTACAATCTCCGAAATACAATCTCCCAAATACAATCATACAATCACAATCATATAATCACAATCATACAATCACAATCATACTATCAGAATCATACAATCACAATCATACAATCACAATCATACAATCACAATCATACAATCACAGACATACAATCACAATCATACATTCACAATCATATTATCACAATCATACTATCGCAATCATACAATCACAATCATGCAATCACAATCATACAATCATAATCAGACAATGACAATCATACAATCACAATCATACAATCACAATCATACTATCGCAATCATACAATCGCAATCATACCATCACAACCATACAATCACAACCATACAATCATAATCGTACAATCACAATCATACAATCATAATCATACAATCACAATCATACAATCGCTATCATACAATCACAATCATACAATCACAATCATAATATCGCAATCATACAATCACAATCAAACCATCACAATCATACAATCATAATCATACAATTACAATCATACAATCACAATCATACAATCACAATCATACAATCACAATCATACAATCACAGTCATACTATCACAATCATACTATCACAGTCATACAATCACAATCATAAAATCACAATCATACAATCGCAATCATACAATCACAATCACGCAATCACAATCATACAATCACAATCATACAGTCACAATCGTACAATCACAATCATACAATCACAATCATACTATCGCAATCATACAATCACAATCATACCATCACAATCATACAATCACAACCATACTATCATAATCATACAATCACAATCATACTATCACAATCATACAATCGCAATCATGCAATCACAATCATAATATCGCAATCATACAATCACAATCAAACCATCACAATCATACAATCACAATCATACAATCATAATCATACAATTACAATCATACAATCACAATCATGCAATCACAATCATACAATCATAATCATACAATCACAATCGTACAATCAGAATCGCTCAATCACAATCGCACAATCACAATCATACAATCACAGTCATACAATCACAATCATACAATCACAATCATACTATCACAATCATACAATCACGATCATACAATCACAATCATACAATCACAGTCATACAATCACAATCACACAATCACAATCATACTATCACAATCATACAATCACAATCATACAATCACAATCATACAATCACAATCATACAATCACAATCATACAATCACAGACATACAATCACAATCATACATTCACAATCATATTATCACAATCATACTATCGCAATCATACAATCACAATCATGCAATCACAATCATACAATCATAATCAGACAATGACAATCATACAATCACAATCATACAATCACAATCATACTATCGCAATCATACAATCGCAATCATACCATCACAACCATACAACCACAACCATACAATCATAATCATACAATCACAATCATACAATCATAATCATACAATCACAATCATACAATCGCTATCATACAATCACAATCATACAATCACAATCATAATATCGCAATCATACAATCACAATCAAACCATCACAATCATACAATCACAATCATACAATCATAATCATACAATTACAATCATACAATCACAATCATACAATCACAATCATACGATCACAATCATACAATCACAGTCATACTACCACAATCATACTATCACAGTCATACAATCACAATCATACAATCACAATCATACAATCGCAATCATACAATCACAATCACGCAATCACAATCATACAATCACAATCATACAGTCACAATCATACAATCACAATCATACAATCACAATCATACTATCGCAATCATACAATCACAATCATACCATCACAATCATACAGTCACAACCATACTATCATAATCATACAGTCACAATCGTACAATCACAATCATACAATCACAATCATACTATCGCAATCATACAATCACAATCATACCATCACAATCATACAATCACAACCATACTATCATAATCATACAATCACAATCATACTATCACAATCATACAATCGCAATCATGCAATCACAATCATAATATCGCAATCATACAATCACAATCAAACCATCACAATCATACAATCACAATCATACAATCATAATCATACAATTACAATCATACAATCACAATCATGCAATCACAATCATACAATCATAATCATACAATCACAATCGTACAATCAGAATCGCTCAATCACAATCGCACAATCACAATCATACAATCACAGTCATACAATCACAATCATACAATCACAATCATACTATCACAATCATACAATCACGATCATACAATCACAATCATACAATCACAGTCATACAATCACAATCACACAATCACAATCATACTATCACAATCATACAATCACAATCATACAATCACAATCATACAATCACAATCATACAATCACAATCATACAATCACAGACATACAATCACAATCATACATTCACAATCATATTATCACAATCATACTATCGCAATCATACAATCACAATCATGCAATCACAATCATACAATCATAATCAGACAATGACAATCATACAATCACAATCATACAATCACAATCATACTATCGCAATCATACAATCGCAATCATACCATCACAACCATACAACCACAACCATACAATCATAATCATACAATCACAATCATACAATCATAATCATACAATCACAATCATACAATCGCTATCATACAATCACAATCATACAATCACAATCATAATATCGCAATCATACAATCACAATCAAACCATCACAATCATACAATCACAATCATACAATCATAATCATACAATTACAATCATACAATCACAATCATACAATCACAATCATACGATCACAATCATACAATCACAGTCATACTACCACAATCATACTATCACAGTCATACAATCACAATCATACAATCACAATCATACAATCGCAATCATACAATCACAATCACGCAATCACAATCATACAATCACAATCATACAGTCACAATCATACAATCACAATCATACAATCACAATCATACTATCGCAATCATACAATCACAATCATACCATCACAATCATACAGTCACAACCATACTATCATAATCATACAATCACAATCATACTATCACAATCATACAATCGCAATCACGCAATCACAATCATACAATCATAATCATACAATCATAATCACACTATCACAATCATACTATCACAATCATACAATCACAATCATACAATCACAATCATACAATCGCAATCATACAATCGCAATCATACAATCACAATCACGCAATCACAATCATACAATCGCAATCATACAATCACAATCTCCCAAATACAATCATACAATCACAATCATACAACCACAATCATACAATCACAATCATACAATCACAATCATACAATCTCAATCATACTATCACAATCATACAATCACAATCATACAATCACAATCATACTATCGCAATCATACAATCACAATCATGCAATCACAATCATACAATCATAATCAGACAATGACAATCATACAATCACAATCATACAATCACAATCATACTATCGCAATCATACAATCGCAGTCATACCATCACAATCATACAATCACAACCATACAATCATAATCATACAATCACACTCATACTATCACAATCATACAATCACAATCATACAATCGCAATCGTACAATCTCAATCATACAATCGCAATCATACAATTACAATCTCCCAAATACAATCATACAATCACAATCATACAATCACAATCATACAATCAGAATCGCTCAATCACAATCGCACAATCACAATCATACAATCACAGTCATACAATCACAATCATACAATCACAATCATACTATCACAATCATACAATCACGATCATACAATCACAATCATACAATCACAGTCATACAATCACAATCACACAATCACAATCATACTATCACAATCATACAATCACAATCATACAATCACAATCATACAATCTCAATCATACAATCGCAATCATACAATTACAATCTCCCAAATACAATCTCCCAAATACAATCATACAATCACAATCATACAATCACAATCATACAATCACAATCATACTATCAGAATCATACAATCACAATCATACAATCACAATCATACAATCACAATCATACAATCACAGACATACAATCACAATCATATATTCACAATCATATTATCACAATCATACTATCGCAATCATACAATCACAATCATGCAATCACAATCATACAATCATAATCAGACAATGACAATCATACAATCACAATCATACAATCACAATCAAACTATCGCAATCATACAATCGCAATCATACCATCACAACCATACAATCACAACCATACAATCATAATCATACAATCACAATCATACAATCATAATCATACAATCACAATCATACAATCGCTATCATACAATCACAATCATACAATCACAATCATAATATCGCAATCATACAATCACAATCAAACCATCACAATCATACAATCACAATCATACAATCATAATCATACAATTACAATCATGCAATCACAATCATACAATCACAATCATACAATCACAATCATACAATCACCGTCATACTATCACAATCATACTATCACAGTCATACAATCACAATCATACAATCACAATCATACAATCGCAATCATACAATCACAATCACGCAATCACAATCATACAATCACAATCATACAGTCACAATCATACAATCACAATCATACAATCACAATCATACTATCGCAATCATACAATCACAATCATACCATCACAATCATACAATCACAACCATACTATCATAATCATACAATCACAATCATACTATCACAATCATACAATCGCAATCATGCAATCACAATCATACAATCATAATCATACAATCATAATCACACTATCACAATCATACTATCACAATCATACAATCACAATCATACAATCACAATCATAAAATCGCAATCATACAATCGCAATCATACAATCACAATCACGCAGTCACAATCATACAATCGCAATCATACAATCACAATCTCCCAAATACAATCATACAATCACAATCATACAACCACAATCATACAATCACAATCATACAATCACAATCATACAATCACAATCATACTATCACAATCATACAATCACAATCATACAATCACAATCATACTATCGCAATCATACAATCACAATCATGCAATCACAATCATACAATCATAATCAGACAATGACAATCATACAATCACAATCATACAATCACAATCATACTATCGCAATCATACAATCGCAGTCATACCATCACAATCATACAATCACAACCATACAATCATAATCATACAATCACAACCATACAATCATAATCATACAATCACAATCATACAATCGCTATCATACAATCACAATCATACAATCACAATCATAATATCGCAATCATACAATCACAATCAAACCATCACAATCATACAATCATAATCATACAATCACAATCGTACAATCAGAATCGCTCAATCACAATCGCACAATCACAGTCATACAATCACAGTCATACAATCACAATCATACAATCACAATCATACTATCACAATCATACAATCACGATCATACAATCACAATCATACAATCACAGTCATACAATCACAATCACACAATCACAATCATACTATCACAATCATACAATCACAATCATACAATCACAATCATACAATCTCAATCATACAATCGCAATCATACAATTACAATCTCCGAAATACAATCTCCCAAATACAATCATACAATCACAATCATATAATCACAATCATACAATCACAATCATACTATCAGAATCATACAATCACAATCATACAATCACAATCATACAATCACAATCATACAATCACAATCATACAATCACAGACATACAATCACAATCATACATTCACAATCATATTATCACAATCATACTATCGCAATCATACAATCACAATCATGCAATCACAATCATACAATCATAATCAGACAATGACAATCATACAATCACAATCATACAATCACATTCATACTATCGCAATCATACAATCGCAATCATACCATCACAACCATACAATCACAACCATACAATCATAATCATACAATCACAATCATACAATCATAATCATACAATCACAATCATACAATCGCTATCATACAATCACAATCATACAATCACAATCATAATATCGCAATCATACAATCACAATCAAACCATCACAATCATACAATCACAATCATACAATCATAATCATACAATTACAATCATACAATCACAATCATACAATCACAATCATACGATCACAATCATACAATCACAGTCATACTACCACAATCATACTATCACAGTCATACAATCACAATCATACAATCACAATCATACAATCGCAATCATACAATCACAATCACGCAATCACAATCATACAATCACAATCATACAGTCACAATCATACAATCACAATCATACAATCACAATCATACTATCGCAATCATACAATCACAATCATACCATCACAATCATACAATCACAACCATACTATCATAATCATACAATCACAATCATACTATCACAATCATACAATCGCAATCACGCAATAACAATCATACAATCATAATCATACAATCATAATCACACTATCACAATCATACTATCACAATCATACAATCACAATCATACAATCACAATCATACAATCGCAATCATACAATCGCAATCATACAATCACAATCACGCAATCACAATCATACAATCGCAATCATACAATCACAATCTCCCAAATACAATCATACAATCACAATCATACAACCACAATCATACAATCACAATCATACAATCACAATCATACAATCTCAATCATACTATCACAATCATACAATCACAATCATACAATCACAATCATACTATCGCAATCATACAATCACAATCATGCAATCACAATCATACAATCATAATCAGACAATGACAATCATACAATCACAATCATACAATCACAATCATACTATCGCAATCATACAATCGCAGTCATACCATCACAATCATACAATCACAACCATACAATCATAATCATACAATCACACTCATACTATCACAATCATACAATCACAATCATACAATCGCAATCGTACAATCTCAATCATACAATCGCAATCATACAATTACAATCTCCCAAATACAATCATACAATCACAATCATACAATCACAATCATACAATCACAATCATACTATCAGAATCATACAATCACAATCATACAATCACAATCATACAATCACAATCATACAATCACAGACATACAATCACAATCATATATTCACAATCATATTATCACAATCATACTATCGCAATCATACAATCACAATCATGCAATCACAATCATACAATCATAATCAGACAATGACAATCATACAATCACAATCATACAATCACAATCAAACTATCGCAATCATACAATCGCAATCATACCATCACAACCATACAATCACAACCATACAATCATAATCATACAATCACAATCATACAATCATAATCATACAATCACAATCATACAATCGCTATCATACAATCACAATCATACAATCACAATCATAATATCGCAATCATACAATCACAATCAAACCATCACAATCATACAATCACAATCATACAATCATAATCATACAATTACAATCATACAATCACAATCATACAATCACAATCATACGATCACAATCATACAATCACAGTCATACTACCACAATCATACTATCACAGTCATACAATCACAATCATACAATCACAATCATACAATCGCAATCATACAATCACAATCACGCAATCACAATCATACAATCACAATCATACAGTCACAATCATACAATCACAATCATACAATCACAATCATACTATCGCAATCATACAATCACAATCATACCATCACAATCATACAATCACAACCATACTATCATAATCATACAATCACAATCATACTATCACAATCATACAATCGCAATCACGCAATAACAATCATACAATCATAATCATACAATCATAATCACACTATCACAATCATACTATCACAATCATACAATCACAATCATACAATCACAATCATACAATCGCAATCATACAATCGCAATCATACAATCACAATCACGCAATCACAATCATACAATCGCAATCATACAATCACAATCTCCCAAATACAATCATACAATCACAATCATACAACCACAATCATACAATCACAATCATACAATCACAATCATACAATCTCAATCATACTATCACAATCATACAATCACAATCATACAATCACAATCATACTATCGCAATCATACAATCACAATCATGCAATCACAATCATACAATCATAATCAGACAATGACAATCATACAATCACAATCATACAATCACAATCATACAATCGCAATCATACAATCACAATCACGCAATCACAATCATACAATCACAATCATACAGTCACAATCATACAATCACAATCATACAATCACAATCATACTATCGCAATCATACAATCACAATCATACCATCACAATCATACAATCACAACCATACTATCATAATCATACAATCACAATCATACTATCACAATCATACAATCGCAATCATGCAATCACAATCATACAATCATAATCATACAATCATAATCACACTATCACAATCATACTATCACAATCATACAATCACAATCATACAATCACAATCATAAAATCGCAATCATACAATCGCAATCATACAATCACAATCACGCAGTCACAATCATACAATCGCAATCATACAATCACAATCTCCCAAATACAATCATACAATCACAATCATACAACCACAATCATACAATCACAATCATACAATCACAATCATACAATCACAATCATACTATCACAATCATACAATCACAATCATACAATCACAATCATACTATCGCAATCATACAATCACAATCATGCAATCACAATCATACAATCATAATCAGACAATGACAATCATACAATCACAATCATACAATCACAATCATACTATCGCAATCATACAATCGCAGTCATACCATCACAATCATACAATCACAACCATACAATCATAATCATACAATCACAACCATACAATCATAATCATACAATCACAATCATACAATCGCTATCATACAATCACAATCATACAATCACAATCATAATATCGCAATCATACAATCACAATCAAACCATCACAATCATACAATCATAATCATACAATCACAATCGTACAATCAGAATCGCTCAATCACAATCGCACAATCACAGTCATACAATCACAGTCATACAATCACAATCATACAATCACAATCATACTATCACAATCATACAATCACGATCATACAATCACAATCATACAATCACAGTCATACAATCACAATCACACAATCACAATCATACTATCACAATCATACAATCACAATCATACAATCACAATCATACAATCTCAATCATACAATCGCAATCATACAATTACAATCTCCGAAATACAATCTCCCAAATACAATCATACAATCACAATCATATAATCACAATCATACAATCACAATCATACTATCAGAATCATACAATCACAATCATACAATCACAATCATACAATCACAATCATACAATCACAGACATACAATCACAATCATACATTCACAATCATATTATCACAATCATACTATCGCAATCATACAATCACAATCATGCAATCACAATCATACAATCATAATCAGACAATGACAATCATACAATCACAATCATACAATCACATTCATACTATCGCAATCATACAATCGCAATCATACCATCACAACCATACAATCACAACCATACAATCATAATCATACAATCACAATCATACAATCATAATCATACAATCACAATCATACAATCGCTATCATACAATCACAATCATACAATCACAATCATAATATCGCAATCATACAATCACAATCAAACCATCACAATCATACAATCACAATCATACAATCATAATCATACAATTACAATCATACAATCACAATCATACAATCACAATCATACGATCACAATCATACAATCACAGTCATACTACCACAATCATACTATCACAGTCATACAATCACAATCATACAATCACAATCATACAATCGCAATCATACAATCACAATCACGCAATCACAATCATACAATCACAATCATACAGTCACAATCATACAATCACAATCATACAATCACAATCATACTATCGCAATCATACAATCACAATCATACCATCACAATCATACAATCACAACCATACTATCATAATCATACAATCACAATCATACTATCACAATCATACAATCGCAATCACGCAATCACAATCATACAATCATAATCATACAATCATAATCACACTATCACAATCATACTATCACAATCATACAATCACAATCATACAATCACAATCATACAATCGCAATCATACAATCGCAATCATACAATCACAATCACGCAATCACAATCATACAATCGCAATCATACAATCACAATCTCCCAAATACAATCATACAATCACAATCATACAACCACAATCATACAATCACAATCATACAATCACAATCATACAATCTCAATCATACTATCACAATCATACAATCACAATCATACAATCACAATCATACTATCGCAATCATACAATCACAATCATGCAATCACAATCATACAATCATAATCAGACAATGACAATCATACAATCACAATCATACAATCACAATCATACTATCGCAATCATACAATCGCAGTCATACCATCACAATCATACAATCACAACCATACAATCATAATCATACAATCACACTCATACTATCACAATCATACAATCACAATCATACAATCACAATCGTACAATCTCAATCATACAATCGCAATCATACAATTACAATCTCCCAAATACAATCATACAATCACAATCATACAATCACAATCATACAATCACAATCATACTATCAGAATCATACAATCACAATCATACAATCACAGTCATACAATCACAATCATACTATCACAATCATACAATCACAATCATGCAATCACAATCATACAATCATAATCATACAATCACAATCGTACAATCAGAATCGCTCAATCACAATCGCACAATCACAATCATACAATCACAGTCATACAATCACAATCATACAATCACAATCATACTATCACAATCATACAATCACGATCATACAATCACAATCATACAATCACAATCATACAGTCACAATCATACAATCACAATCATACAATCACAATCATACTATCGCAATCATACAATCACAATCATACCATCACAATCATACAATCACAACCATACTATCATAATCATACAATCACAATCATACTATCACAATCATACAATCGCAATCACGCAATCACAATCATACAGTCATAATCATACAATCATAATCACACTATCACAATCATACTATCACAATCATACAATCACAATCATACAATCACAATCATACAATCGCAATCATACAATCGCAATCATACAATCACAATCACGCAATCACAATCATACAATCGCAATCATACAATCACAATCTCCCAAATACAATCATACAATCACAATCATACAACCACAATGATACAATCACAATCATACAATCACAATCATACAATCTCAATCATACTATCACAATCATACAATCACAATCATACAATCACAATCATACTATCGCAATCATACAATCACAATCATGCAATCACAATCATACAATCATAATCAGACAATGACAATCATACAATCACAATCATACAATCACAATCATACTATCGCAATCATACAATCGCAGTCATACCATCACAATCATACAATCACAACCATACAATCATAATCATACAATCACACTCATACTATCACAATCATACAATCACAATCATACAATCGCAATCGTACAATCTCAATCATACAATCGCAATCATACAATTACAATCTCCCAAATACAATCATACAATCACAATCATACAATCACAATCATACAATCACAATCATACAATCACAATCATACTATCAGAATCATACAATCACAATCATACAATCACAGTCATACAATCACAATCATACTATCACAATCATACAATCACAATCATGCAATCACAATCATACAATCATAATCATACAATCACAATCGTACAATCAGAATCGCTCAATCACAATCGCACAATCACAATCATACAATCACAGTCATACAATCACAATCACACAATCACAATCATACTATCACAATCATACAATCACAATCATACAATCACAATCATACTATCGCAATCATACAATCACAATCATACCATCACAATCATACAATCACAACCATACTATCATAATCATACAATCACAATCATACTATCACAATCATACAATCGCAATCACGCAATCACAATCATACAATCATAATCATACAATCATAATCACACTATCACAATCATACTATCACAATCATACAATCACAATCATACAATCACAATCATACAATCGCAATCATACAATCGCAATCATACAATCACAATCACGCAATCACAATCATACAATCGCAATCATACAATCACAATCTCCCAAATACAATCATACAATCACAATCATACAACCACAATCATACAATCACAATCATACAATCACAATCATACAATCTCAATCGTACAATCTCAATCATACAATCGCAATCATACAATTACAATCTCCCAAATACAATCATACAATCACAATCATACAATCACAATCATACAATCACAATCATACAATCACAATCATACTATCAGAATCATACAATCACAATCATACAATCACAGTCATACAATCACAATCATACTATCACAATCATACAATCACAATCATGCAATCACAATCATACAATCATAATCATACAATCACAATCGTACAATCAGAATCGCTCAATCACAATCGCACAATCACAATCATACAATCACAGTCATACAATCACAATCACACAATCACAATCATACTATCACAATCATACAATCACAATCATACAATCACAATCATACAATCACAATCATAATATCGCAATCATACAATCACAATCAAACCATCACAATCATACAATCACAATCATACAATCATAATCATACAATTACAATCATGCAATCACAATCATACAATCACAATCATACAATCGCAATCATACAATTACAATCTCCCAAATACAATCTCCCAAATACAATCATACAATCACAATCATACAATCACAATCATACAATCACAATCATACTATCAGAATCATACAATCACAATCATACAATCACAATCATACAATCACAATCATACAATCACAGACATACAATCACAATCATACAATCATAATCAGACAATGACAATCATACAATCACAATCATACAATCACAATCATACAATCACAATCATACTATCAGAATCATACAATCACAATCATACAATCACAATCATACAATCACAATCATACAATCACAGACATACAATCACAATCATACATTCACAATCATATTATCACAATCATACTATCGCAATCATACAATCACAATCATGCAATCACAATCATACAATCATAATCAGACAATGACAATCATACAATCGCAATCATACAATCGCAGTCATACCATCACAATCATACAATCACAACCATACAATCATAATCATACAATCACAACCATACAATCATAATCATACAATCACAATCATACAATCGCTATCATACAATCACAATCATACAATCACAATCATAATATCGCAATCATACAATCACAATCAAACCATCACAATCATACAATCACAATCATACAATCATAATCATACAATTACAATCATACAATCACAATCATACTATCACAATCATACAATCATAATCATACAATCAGAATCATACAATCACAATCATACAATCACAATCATACAATCACAATCATACAATCGCAATCATACAATTACAATCTCCAAAATACAATCTCCCAAATACAATCATACAATCACAATCATACAATCGCAATCATACAATCGCAATCACACAATCACAATCATACAATCACAATCATACAGTCACAGTCATACAATCACAACCATACAATCACAATCATACAATCACAATCATACAATCACAATCATACAATCGCAATCATACAATCACAATCATACAATCATAATCATGCAATCACAATCATACGATCGCAATCATACAATCGCAATCATACCATCACAATCATACAGTCACAACCATACAATCATAATCATACAATCACAATCATACAATCACAATCATACAATCATAATCATACAATCACAATGATACAATCGCAATCATACAATCACAATCATACAATCGCAATCATACCATCACAATCATACAATCGCAATCATACAATCACAATCATACAATCATAATCATGCAATCACAATCATTCGATCGCAATCATACAATCGCAATCATACCATCACAATCATACAGTCACAACCATACAATCATAATCATACAATCACAATCATACAATCGCAATCATACAATCGCAATCATACAATCACAATCACGCAATCACAATCATACAATCGCAATCATACAATCACAATCTCCCAAATACAATCATACAATCACAATCATACAACCACAATCATACAATCACAATCATACAATCACAATCATACAATCACAATCATACTATCACAATCATACAATCACAATCATACAATCACAATCATACTATCGCAATCATACAATCACAATCATGCAATCACAATCATACAATCATAATCAGACAATGACAATCATACAATCACAATCATACAATCACAATCATACTATCGCAATCATACAATCGCAATCATACCATCACAATCACACAATCATAATCATACAATCACAACCATACAATCATAATCATACAATCACAATCATACAATCGTTATCATACAATCGCTATCATACAATCGCTATCATACAATCACAATCATAATATCGCAATCATACATTCACAATCAAACCATCACAATCATACAATCACAATCATACAATCATAATCATACAATTACAATCATACAATCACAATCATACAATCACAATCATACAATCACAATCATACAATCACAACCATACAATCACAATCATACAATCGCAATCATACAATTACAATCTCCAAATTACAATCTCCTAAATACAATCATACAATCACAATCATACAATCACAATCATACAATCACAATCATACAATCACAATCATACAATCACAATCATACAATCACAATCATACTATCACAATCATACAATCCTAATCATACAATCACAATCATACAATCACAGTCATACAATCACAATCTTTCAATCACAATCATACTATCACAATTATACAATCATAATCACACAATCAGAATCATACAATCACAATCGTACAATCACTATCGTACAATCACAATCGCACAATCACAATCATACAATCACAGTCATACAACCACAATCATACAATCACAATCATACAATCATATTCATACAATTACAATCATACAATCACAATCATACAATCACAATCATACAATCACAATCATACAATCACAATCATACAATCACAATCATACAATCACAATCATACAATCACAATCATACAAGCACAATCATACAATCGCAATCATACAATTACAATCTCCAAAATACAATCTCCCAAATACAATCATACAATCACAATCATACAATCACAATCATACAATCACAATCATACAATCACAATCATACTATCACAATCATACAATCCTAATCATACAATCACAACATACAATCACAATCATACAATCACAGTCATACAATCACAATCATACAGTCACAATCATACAATCACAATCATACAATCACAATCATACAATCACAATCATAAAATCGCAATCATACAATCGCAATCATACAATCACAATCACGCAGTCACAATCATACAATCGCAATCATACAATCACAATCATACAATCATAATCATGCAATCACAATCATACGATCGCAATCATACAATCGCAATCATACCATCGCTATCATACAATCACAATCATACAATCATAATCATGCAATCACAATCATACGATCGCAATCATACAATCGCAATCATACCATCACAATCATACAGTCACAACCATACAATCATAATCATACAATCGCAATCATACAATCACAATCATACAATCACAATCATACAATCATATTCATACAATTACAATCATACAATCACAATCATACAATCACAATCATACAATCACAATCATACAATCACAATCATACAATCACAATCATACAATCACAATCATACAATCACAATCATACAATCACAATCATACAATCACAATCATACAATCGCAATCATACAATCACAATCATACTATCACAATCATACAATCCTAATCATACAATCACAACATACAATCACATTCATACAATCACAGTCATACAATCACAATCATACAATCACAATCATTTAATCACAATCATACAATCGCAATCATACAATCGCAATCACACAATCACAATCATACAATCACAATCATACAGTCACAGTCATACAATCACAATCATACAATCACAATCATACAATCACAATCATACAATCATAATCATACAATCACAATCATACGATCGCAATCATACAATCGCAATCATACCATCACAATCATACAGTCACAACCATACAATCATAATCATACAATCACAATCATACAATCACAGACATACAATCACAATCTTACAATCACAATCATACTATCACAATCATACAATCACAATCATACAATCACAATCATACAATCACTATCACACAAGCACAATCATACATTCAAAATCATGCAATCACAATCATACAATCACAATCATACAATCACAGCCATACAATCACAATCATATATTCACAATCATATTATCACAATCATACTATCGCAGTCATACAATCACAATCATGCAATCACAATCATACAATCATAATCAGACAATGACAATCATACAATCACAATCATACAATCACAATCATACTATCGCAATCATACAA
Organism: Megachile rotundata; assembly: GCF_050947335.1. Lineage (NCBI taxonomy): Eukaryota > Metazoa > Arthropoda > Insecta > Hymenoptera > Megachilidae > Megachile > Megachile rotundata. Next base: position 204,189 of record NW_027473335.1, on the reverse strand, counting down.
TCGCAATCATACCATCACAACCATACAATCACAACCATACAATCATAATCATACAATCACAATCATACAATCATAATCATACAATCACAATCATACAATCGCTATCATACAATCACAATCATACAATCACAATCATAATATCGCAATCATACAATCACAATCAAACCATCACAATCATACTATCACAGTCATACAATCACAATCATACAATCATAATCATGCAATCACAATCATACGATCGCAATCATACAATCGCAATCATACCATCACAATCATACAGTCACAATCATACAATCACAATCATACAATCACAATCATACTATCGCAATCATACAATCACAATCATACCATCACAATCATACAATCACAACCATACTATCATAATCATACAATCACAATCATACTATCACAATCATACAATCGCAATCACGCAATCACAATCATACAATCATAATCATACAATCATAATCACACTATCACAATCATACTATCACAATCATTACAATCACAATCATACAATCGCAATCATACAATCGCAATCATACAATCACAATCACGCAATCACAATCATACAATCGCAATCATACAATCACAATCTCCCAAATACAATCATACAATCACAATCATACAACCACAATCATACAATCACAATCATACAATCACAATCATACAATCACAATCATACTATCACAATCATACAATCACAATCATACAATCACAATCATACTATCGCAATCATACAATCACAATCATGCAATCACAATCATACAATCATAATCAGACAATGACAATCATACAATCACAATCATACAATCACAATCATACTATCGCAATCATACAATCGCAGTCATACCACCACAATCATACAATCACAACCATACAATCATAATCATACAATCACAACCATACAATCATAATCATACAATCACAATCATACAATCGCTATCATACAATCACAATCATACAATCACAATCATAATATCGCAATCATACAATCACAATCAAACCATCACAATCATACAATCACAATCATACAACCATAATCATACCATCACAATCATACAATCGCAATCATACAATCACAATCATACAATCATAATCATGCAATCACAATCATTCGATCGCAATCATACAATCGCAATCATACCATCACAATCATACAGTCACAACCATACAATCATAATCATACAATCACAATCATACAATCGCAATCATACAATCGCAATCATACAATCACAATCACGCAATCACAATCATACAATCGCAATCATACAATCACAATCTCCCAAATACAATCATACAATCACAATCATACAACCACAATCATACAATCACAATCATACAATCACAATCATACAATCACAATCATACTATCACAATCATACAATCACAATCATACAATCACAATCATACTATCGCAATCATACAATCACAATCATGCAATCACAATCATACAATCATAATCAGACAATGACAATCATACAATCACAATCATACAATCACAATCATACTATCGCAATCATACAATCGCAATCATACCATCACAATCACACAATCATAATCATACAATCACAACCATACAATCATAATCATACAATCACAATCATACAATCGTTATCATACAATCGCTATCATACAATCGCTATCATACAATCACAATCATAATATCGCAATCATACATTCACAATCAAACCATCACAATCATACAATCACAATCATACAATCATAATCATACAATTACAATCATACAATCACAATCATACAATCACAATCATACAATCACAATCATACAATCACAATCATACAATCACAACCATACAATCACAATCATACAATCGCAATCATACAATTACAATCTCCAAATTACAATCTCCTAAATACAATCATACAATCACAATCATACAATCACAATCATACAATCACAATCATACAATCACAATCATACAATCACAATCATACAATCACAATCATACTATCACAATCATACAATCCTAATCATACAATCACAATCATACAATCACAGTCATACAATCACAATCTTTCAATCACAATCATACTATCACAATTATACAATCATAATCATACAATCAGAATCATACAATCACAATCGTACAATCACTATCGTACAATCACAATCGCACAATCACAATCATACAATCACAGTCATACAACCACAATCATACAATCACAATCATACAATCATATTCATACAATTACAATCATACAATCACAATCATACAATCACAATCATACAATCACAATCATACAATCACAATCATACAATCACAATCATACAATCGCTATCATACAATCACAATCATACAATCATAATCATGCAATCACAATCATACGATCGCAATCATACAATCGCAATCATACCATCACAATCATACAGTCACAATCATACAATCACAATCATACAATCACAATCATACTATCGCAATCATACAATCACAATCATACCATCACAATCATACAATCACAACCATACTATCATAATCATACAATCACAATCATACTATCACAATCATACAATCGCAATCACGCAATCACAATCATACAATCATAATCATACAATCATAATCACACTATCACAATCATACTATCACAATCATTACAATCACAATCATACAATCGCAATCATACAATCGCAATCATACAATCACAATCACGCAATCACAATCATACAATCGCAATCATACAATCACAATCTCCCAAATACAATCATACAATCACAATCATACAACCACAATCATACAATCACAATCATACAATCACAATCATACAATCACAATCATACTATCACAATCATACAATCACAATCATACTATCACAATCATACAATCACAATCATACAATCACAATCATACTATCGCAATCATACAATCACAATCATGCAATCACAATCATACAATCATAATCAGACAATGACAATCATACAATCACAATCATACAATCACAATCATACTATCGCAATCATACAATCGCAGTCATACCACCACAATCATACAATCACAACCATACAATCATAATCATACAATCACAACCATACAATCATAATCATACAATCACAATCATACAATCGCTATCATACAATCACAATCATACAATCACAATCATAATATCGCAATCATACAATCACAATCAAACCATCACAATCATACAATCACAATCATACAATCATAATCATACCATCACAATCATACAATCGCAATCATACAATCACAATCATGCAATCATAATCATGCAATCACAATCATTCGATCGCAATCATACAATCGCAATCATACCATCACAATCATACAGTCACAACCATACAATCATAATCATACAATCACAATCATACAATCGCAATCATACAATCGCAATCATACAATCACAATCACGCAATCACAATCATACAATCGCAATCATACAATCACAATCTCCCAAATACAATCATACAATCACAATCATACAACCACAATCATACAATCACAATCATACAATCACAATCATACAATCACAATCATACTATCACAATCATACAATCACAATCATACAATCACAATCATACTATCGCAATCATACAATCACAATCATGCAATCACAATCATACAATCATAATCAGACAATGACAATCATACAATCACAATCATACAATCACAATCATACTATCGCAATCATACAATCGCAATCATACCATCACAATCACACAATCATAATCATACAATCACAACCATACAATCATAATCATACAATCACAATCATACAATCGTTATCATACAATCGCTATCATACAATCGCTATCATACAATCACAATCATAATATCGCAATCATACATTCACAATCAAACCATCACAATCATACAATCACAGTCATACAATCATAATCATACAATTACAATCATACAATCACAATCATACAATCACAATCATACAATCACAATCATACAATCACAACCATACAATCACAATCATACAATCGCAATCATACAATTACAATCTCCAAATTACAATCTCCTAAATACAATCATACAATCACAATCATACAATCACAATCATACAATCACAATCATACAATCACAATCATACAATCACAATCATACAATCACAATCATACAATCACAATCATACTATCACAATCATACAATCCTAATCATACAATCACAATCATACAATCACAGTCATACAATCACAATCTTTCAATCACAATCATACTATCACAATTATACAATCATAATCATACAATCAGAATCATACAATCACAATCGTACAATCACTATCGTACAATCACAATCGCACAATCACAATCATACAATCACAGTCATACAACCACAATCATACAATCACAATCATACAATCATATTCATACAATTACAATCATACAATCACAATCATACAATCACAATCATACAATCACAATCATACAATCACAATCATATATTCACAATCATATTATCACAATCATACTATCGCAGTCATACAATCACAATCATGCAATCACAATCATACAATCATAATCAGACAATGACAATCATACAATCACAATCATACAATCACAATCATACTATCGCAATCATACAATCGCAATCATACCATCACAATCATACAGTCACAACCATACAATCATAATCATACAATCACAATCATACAATCACAATCATACAATCATAATCATACAATCACAATCATACAATCGCAATCATACAATCACAATCATACAATCGCAATCATACCATCACAATCATACAATCGCAATCATACAATCACAATCATACAATCATAATCATGCAATCACAATCATACGATCGCAATCATACAATCGCAATCATACCATCACAATCATACAGTCACAACCATACAATCATAATCATACAATCGCAATCATACAATCACAATCATACAATCACAATCATACAATCATATTCATACAATTACAATCATACAATCACAATCATACAATCACAATCATACAATCACAATCATACAATCACAATCATACAATCACAATCATACAATCACAATCATACAATCACAATCATACAATCACAATCATACAATCGCAATCATACAATCACAATCATACTATCACAATCATACAATCCTAATCATACAATCACAACATACAATCACAATCATACAACCACAGTCATACAATCACAATCATACAATCACAATCATTTAATCACAATCATACAATCGCAATCACACAATCACAATCATACAATCACAATCATACAGTCACAGTCATACAATCACAATCATACAATCACAATCATACAATCACAATCATACAATCACAATCATACAATCATAATCATACAATCACAATCATACGATCGCAATCATACAATCGCAATCATACCATCACAATCATACAGTCACAACCATACAATCATAATCATACAATCACAATCATACAATCACAGACATACAATCACAATCTTACAATCACAATCATACTATCACAATCATACAATCACAATCATACAATCACAATCATACAATCACTATCACACAAGCACAATCATACATTCAAAATCATGCAATCACAATCATACAATCACAATCATACAATCACAGCCATACAATCACAATCATATATTCACAATCATATTATCACAATCATACTATCGCAGTCATACAATCCTAATCATACAATCACAACATACAATCACAATCATACAACCACAGTCATACAATCACAATCATACAATCACAATCATTTAATCACAATCATACAATCGCAATCACACAATCACAATCATACAATCACAATCATACAGTCACAGTCATACAATCACAATCATACAATCACAATCATACAATCACAATCATGCAATCACAATCATACAATCATAATCAGACAATGACAATCATACAATCACAATCATACAATCACAATCATACTATCGCAATCATACAATCGCAATCATACCATCACAACCATACAATCACAACCATACAATCATAATCATACAATCACAATCATACAATCATAATCATACAATCACAATCATACAATCGCTATCATACAATCACAATCATACAATCACAATCATAATATCGCAATCATACAATCACAATCAAACCATCACAATCATACAATCACAATCATACAATCATAATCATACAATTACAATCATACAATCACAATCATACAATCACAATCATACAATCACAATCATACAATCACAGTCATACTATCACAATCATACAATCGCAATCATACAATCACAATCATACAATCATATTCATACAATTACAATCATACAATCACAATCATACAATCACAATCATACAATCACAATCATACAATCACAATCATACAATCACAATCATACAATCGCAATCATACAATCGCAATCATACAATCACAATCATACTATCACAATCATACAATCCTAATCATACAATCACAACATACAATCACAATCATACAATCACAGTCATACAATCACAATCATACAATCACAATCATTTAATCACAATCATACAATCGCAATCATACAATCGCAATCACACAATCACAATCATACAATCACAATCATACAGTCACAGTCATACAATCACAATCATACAATCACAATCATACAATCACAATCATACAATCACAATCATACAATCATAATCATACAATCACAATCATACGATCGCAATCATACAATCGCAATCATACCATCACAATCATACAGTCACAACCATACAATCAGAACCATACAATCATAATCATACAATCACAATCATACAATCATAATCATACAATCACAATCATACAATCGCTATCATACAATCACAATCATACAATCACAATCATAATATCGCAATCATACAATCACAATCAAACCATCACAATCATACAATCACAATCATACAATCATAATCATACAATTACAATCATACAATCACAATCATACAATCACAATCATACAATCACAATCATACAATCACAGTCATACTATCACAATCATACTATCACAGTCATACAATCACAATCATACAATCACAATCATACAATCGCAATCATACAATCACAATCACGCAATCACAATCATACAATCACAATCATACAGTCACAATCATACAATCACAATCATACAATCACAATCATACTATCGCAATCATACAATCACAATCATACCATCACAATCATACAATCACAACCATACTATCACAATCATACAATCACAATCATACTATCGCAATCATACAATGACAATCATACCATCACAATCATACAATCACAACCATACTATCACAATCATACAATCACAATCATACAATCACAATCATACAATCACAATCATACAATCACAATCATACAATCGCTATCATACAATCACAATCATACAATCATAATCATGCAATCACAATCATACGATCGCAATCATACAATCGCAATCATACCATCACAATCATACAGTCACAATCATACAATCACAATCATACAATCACAATCATACTATCGCAATCATACAATCACAATCATACCATCACAATCATACAATCACAACCATACTATCATAATCATACAATCACAATCATACTATCACAATCATACAATCGCAATCACGCAATCACAATCATACAATCATAATCATACAATCATAATCACACTATCACAATCATACTATCACAATCATTACAATCACAATCATACAATCGCAATCATACAATCGCAATCATACAATCACAATCACGCAATCACAATCATACAATCGCAATCATACAATCACAATCTCCCAAATACAATCATACAATCACAATCATACAACCACAATCATACAATCACAATCATACAATCACAATCATACAATCACAATCATACTATCACAATCATACAATCACAATCATACAATCACAATCATACTATCGCAATCATACAATCACAATCATGCAATCACAATCATACAATCATAATCAGACAATGACAATCATACAATCACAATCATACAATCACAATCATACTATCGCAATCATACAATCGCAGTCATACCACCACAATCATACAATCACAACCATACAATCATAATCATACAATCACAACCATACAATCATAATCATACAATCACAATCATACAATCGCTATCATACAATCACAATCATACAATCACAATCATAATATCGCAATCATACAATCACAATCAAACCATCACAATCATACAATCACAATCATACAATCATAATCATACCATCACAATCATACAATCGCAATCATACAATCACAATCATACAATCATAATCATGCAATCACAATCATTCGATCGCAATCATACAATCGCAATCATACCATCACAATCATACAGTCACAACCATACAATCATAATCATACAATCACAATCATACTATCGCAATCATACAATCGCAATCATACAATCACAATCACGCAATCACAATCATACAATCGCAATCATACAATCACAATCTCCCAAATACAATCATACAATCACAATCATACAACCACAATCATACAATCACAATCATACAATCACAATCATACAATCACAATCATACTATCACAATCATACAATCACAATCATACAATCACAATCATACTATCGCAATCATACAATCACAATCATGCAATCACAATCATACAATCATAATCAGACAATGACAATCATACAATCACAATCATACAATCACAATCATACTATCGCAATCATACAATCGCAATCATACCATCACAATCACACAATCATAATCATACAAACACAACCATACAATCATAATCATACAATCACAATCATACAATCGTTATCATACAATCGCTATCATACAATCGCTATCATACAATCACAATCATAATATCGCAATCATACATTCACAATCAAACCATCACAATCATACAATCACAATCATACAATCATAATCATACAATTACAATCATACAATCACAATCATACAATCACAATCATACAATCACAATCATACAATCACAACCATACAATCACAATCATACAATCGCAATCATACAATTACAATCTCCAAATTACAATCTCCTAAATACAATCATACAATCACAATCATACAATCACAATCATACAATCACAATCATACAATCACAATCATACAATCACAATCATACAATCACAATCATACTATCACAATCATACAATCCTAATCATACAATCACAATCATACAATCACAGTCGAACAATCACAATCTTTCAATCACAATCATACTATCACAATTATACAATCATAATCATACAATCAGAATCATACAATCACAATCGTACAATCACTATCGTACAATCACAATCGCACAATCACAATCATACAATCACAGTCATACAACCACAATCATACAATCACAATCATACAATCATATTCATACAATTACAATCATACAATCACAATCATACAATCACAATCATACAATCACAATCATACAATCACAATCATACAATCACAATCATACAATCACAATCATACAATCACAATCATACAAGCACAATCATACAATCGCAATCATACAATTACAATCTCCAAAATACAATCTCCCAAATACAATCATACAATCACAATCATACAATCACAATCATACAATCACAATCATACAATCACAATCATACAATCAGAATCATACTATCACAATCATACAATCCTAATCATACAATCACAACATACAATCACAATCATACAATCACAGTCATACAATCACAATCATACAGTCACAATCATACAATCACAATCATACAATCACAATCGTACAATCACAATCATACAATCACAATCATACAATCACAATCATACAATCACAATCATACAATCGCTATCATACAATCACAATCATACAATCATAATCATGCAATCACAATCATACGATCGCAATCATACAATCGCAATCATACCATCGCTATCATACAATCACAATCATACAATCATAATCATGCAATCACAATCATACGATCGCAATCATACAATCGCAATCATACCATCACAATCATACAGTCACAACCATACAATCATAATCATACAATCACAATCATACAATCACAATCATACAATCATAATCATACAATCACAATCATACAATCGCAATCATACAATCACAATCATACAATCGCAATCATACCATCACAATCATACAATCGCAATCATACAATCACAATCATACAATCATAATCATGCAATCACAATCATACGATCGCAATCATACAATCGCAATCATACCATCACAATCATAAAATCACAACCATACAATCATAATCATACAATCGCAATCATACAAACACAATCATACAATCACAATCATACAATCATATTCATACAATTACAATCATACAATCACAATCATACAATCACAATCATACAATCACAATCATACAATCACAATCATACAATCACAATCATACAATCACAATCATACAATCACAATCATACAATCACAATCATACAATCGCAATCATACAATCACAATCATACTATCACAATCATACAATCCTAATCATACAATCACAACATACAATCACAATCATACAATCACAGTCATACAATCACAATCATACAATCACAATCATTTAATCACAATCATACAATCGCAATCATACAATCGCAATCACACAATCACAATCATACAATCACAATCATACAGTCACAGTCATACAATCACAATCATACAATCACAATCATACAATCACAATCATACAATCATAATCATACAATCACAATCATACGATCGCAATCATACAATCGCAATCATACCATCACAATCATACAGTCACAACCATACAATCATAATCATACAATCACAATCATACAATCACAGACATACAATCACAATCTTACAATCACAATCATACTATCACAATCATACAATCACAATCATACAATCACAATCATACAATCACTATCACACAAGCACAATCATACATTCAAAATCATGCAATCACAATCATACAATCACAATCATACAATCACAGCCATACAATCACAATAATATATTCACAATCATATTATCACAATCATACTATCGCAGTCATACAATCACAATCATGCAATCACAATCATACAATCATAATCAGACAATGACAATCATACAATCACAATCATACAATCACAATCATACTATCGCAATCATACTATCGCAATCATACAATCGCAATCATACCATCACAACCATACAATCACAACCATACAATCATAATCATACAATCACAATCATACAATCATAATCATACAATCACAATCATACAATCGCTATCATACAATCACAATCATACAATCACAATCATAATATCGCAATCATACAATCACAATCAAACCATCACAATCATACAATCACAATCATACAATCATAATCATACAATGACAATCATACAATCACAATCATACAATCACAATCATACAATCACAATCATACAATCACAGTCATACTATCACAATCATACTATCACAGTCATACAATCACAATCATACAATCACAATCATACAATCGCAATCATACAATCACAATCACGCAATCACAATCATACAATCACAATCATACAGTCACAATCATACAATCACAATCATACAATCGCAATCATACAATTACAATCTCGAAAATACAATCTCCCAAATACAATCATACAATCACAATCATACAATCGCAATCATACAATCGCAATCACACAATCACAATCATACAATCACAATCATACAGTCACAATCATACAATCACAACCATACAATCACAATCATACAATCACAATCATACAATCACAATCATACAATCGCAATCATACAATCACAATCATACAATCATAATCATGCAATCACAATCATACGATCGCAATCATACAATCGCAATCATACCAACACAATCATACAGTCACAACCATACAATCATAATCATACAATCACAATCATACAATCACAATCATACAATCATAATCATACAATCACAATGATACAATCGCAATCATACAATCACAACCATACAATCGCAATCATACCATCACAATCATACAATCGCAATCATACAATCACAATCATACAATCATAATCATGCAATCACAATCATTCGATCGCAATCATACAATCGCAATCATACCATCACAATCATACAGTCACAACCATACACTCATAATCATACAATCACAATCATACAATCGCAATCATACAATCGCAATCATACAATCACAATCACGCAATCACAATCATACAATCGCAATCATACAATCACAATCTCCCAAATACAATCATACAATCACAATCATACAACCACAATCATACAATCACAATCATACAATCACAATCATACAATCACAATCATACTATCACAATCATACAATCACAATCATACAATCACAATCATACTATCGCAATCATACAATCACAATCATGCAATCACAATCATACAATCATAATCAGACAATGTCAATCATACAATCACAATCATACAATCACAATCATACTATCGCAATCATACAATCGCAATCATACCATCACAATCATACAATCATAATCATACAATCACAACCATACAATCATAATCATACAATCACAATCATACAATCGCTATCATACAATCGCTATCATACAATCGCTATCATACAATCACAATCATAATATCGCAATCATACATTCACAATCAAACCATCACAATCATACAATCACAATCATACAATCATAATCATACAATTACAATCATACAATCACAATCATACAATCACAATCATACAATCACAATCATACAATCACAATCATACAATCACAACCATACAATCACAATCATACAATCGCAATCATACAATTACAATCTCCAAATTACAATCTCCTAAATACAATCATACAATCACAATCATACAATCACAATCATACAATCACAATCATACAATCACAATCATACAATCACAATCATACTATCACAATCATACAATCCTAATCATACAATCACAATCTTACAATCACAGTCATACAATCACAATCTTTCAATCACAATCATACTATCACAATTATACAATCATAATCATACAATCAGAATCATACAATCACAATCGTACAATCACTATCGTACAATCACAATCGCACAATCACAATCATACAATCACAGTCATACAACCACAATCATACAATCACAATCATACAATCATATTCATACAATTACAATCATACAATCACAATCATACAATCACAATCATACAATCACAATCATACAATCACAATCATACAATCACAATCATACAATCACAATCATACAATCACAATCATACAAGCACAATCATACAATCGCAATCATACAATTACAATCTCCAAAATACAATCTCCCAAATAAAATCATACAATCACAATCATACAATCACAATCATACAATCACAATCATACAATCACAATCATACTATCACAATCATACAATCACAATCATACAATCACAATCATACAATCGCAATCATACAATCGCTATCATACAATCACAATCATGCAATCACAATCATACAATCATAATCAGACAATGACAATCATACAATCACAATCATACAATCACAATCATACTATCGCAATCATACAATCGCAGTCATACCACCACAATCATACAATCACAACCATACAATCATAATCATACAATCACAACCATACAATCATAATCATACAATCACAATCATACAATCGCTATCATACAATCACAATCATACAATCACAATCATAATATCGCAATCATACAATCACAATCAAACCATCACAATCATACAATCACAATCATACAATCATAATCATACAATTACAATCATACAATCACAATCATACTATCACAATCATACAATCATAATCATACAATCAGAATCATACAATCACAATCATACAATCACAATCATACAATCACAATCATACAATCGCAATCATACAATTACAATCTCGAAAATACAATCTCCCAAATACAATCATACAATCACAATCATACAATCGCAATCACACAATCACAATCATACAATCACAATCATACAATCATAATCATACAATCACAATGATACAATCGCAATCATACAATCACAACCATACAATCGCAATCATACCATCACAATCATACAATCGCAATCATACAATCACAATCATACAATCATAATCATGCAATCACAATCATTCGATCGCAATCATACAATCGCAATCATACCATCACAATCATACAGTCACAACCATACACTCATAATCATACAATCACAATCATACAATCGCAATCATACAATCGCAATCATACAATCACAATCACGCAATCACAATCATACAATCGCAATCATACAATCACAATCTCCCAAATACAATCATACAATCAGAATCATACAACCACAATCATACAATCACAATCATACAATCACAATCATACAATCACAATCATACTATCACAATCATACAATCACAATCATACAATCACAATCATACTATCGCAATCATACAATCACAATCATGCAATCACAATCATACAATCATAATCAGACAATGTCAATCATACAATCACAATCATACAATCACAATCATACTATCGCAATCATACAATCGCAATCATACCATCACAATCATACAATCATAATCATACAATCACAACCATACAATCATAATCATACAATCACAATCATACAATCGCTATCATACAATCGCTATCATACAATCGCTATCATACAATCACAATCATAATATCGCAATCATACATTCACAATCAAACCATCACAATCATACAATCACAATCATACAATCATAATCATACAATTACAATCATACAATCACAATCATACAATCACAATCATACAATCACAATCATACAATCACAATCATACAATCACAACCATACAATCACAATCATACAATCGCAATCATACAATTACAATCTCCAAATTACAATCTCCTAAATACAATCATACAATCACAATCATACAATCACAATCATACAATCACAATCATACAATCACAATCATACTATCACAATCATACAATCACAATCATACAATCACAATCATACAATCACAGTCATACTATCACAATCATACTATCACAGTCATACAATCACAATCATACAATCACAATCATACAATCGCAATCATACAATCACAACCATACAATCGCAATCATACCATCACAATCATACAATCGCAATCATACAATCACAATCATACAATCATAATCATGCAATCACAATCATTCGATCGCAATCATACAATCGCAATCATACCATCACAATCATACAGTCACAACCATACACTCATAATCATACAATCACAATCATACAATCGCAATCATACAATCGCAATCATACAATCACAATCACGCAATCACAATCATACAATCGCAATCATACAATCACAATCTCCCAAATACAATCATACAATCAGAATCATACAACCACAATCATACAATCACAATCATACAATCACAATCATACAATCACAATCATACTATCACAATCATACAATCACAATCATACAATCACAATCATACTATCGCAATCATACAATCACAATCATGCAATCACAATCATACAATCATAATCAGACAATGTCAATCATACAATCACAATCATACAATCACAATCATACTATCGCAATCATACAATCGCAATCATACCATCACAATCATACAATCATAATCATACAATCACAACCATACAATCATAATCATACAATCACAATCATACAATCGCTATCATACAATCGCTATCATACAATCGCTATCATACAATCACAATCATAATATCGCAATCATACATTCACAATCAAACCATCACAATCATACAATCACAATCATACAATCATAATCATACAATTACAATCATACAATCACAATCATACAATCACAATCATACAATCACAATCATACAATCACAATCATACAATCACAACCATACAATCACAATCATACAATCGCAATCATACAATTACAATCTCCAAATTACAATCTCCTAAATACAATCATACAATCACAATCATACAATCACAATCATACAATCACAATCATACAATCACAATCATACAATCACAATCATACTATCACAATCATACAATCCTAATCATACAATCACAATCATACAATCACAGTCATACAATCACAATCTTTCAATCACAATCATACTATCACAATTATACAATCATAATCATACAATCAGAATCATACAATCACAATCGTACAATCACTATCGTACAATCACAATCGCACAATCACAATCATACAATCACAGTCATACAACCACAATCATACAATCACAATCATACAATCATATTCATACAATTACAATCATACAATCACAATCATACAATCACAATCATACAATCACAATCATACAATCACAATCATACAATCACAATCATACAATCACAATCATACAATCACAATCATACAAGCACAATCATACAATCGCAATCATACAATTACAATCTCCAAAATACAATCTCCCAAATAAAATCATACAATCACAATCATACAATCACAATCATACAATCACAATCATACAATCACAATCATACTATCACAATCATACAATCCTAATCATACAATCACAACATACAATCACAATCATACAATCACAGTCATACAATCACAATCACACAATCACAATCATACAATCACAATCATACAATCACTATCACACAATCATAATCATACAATCACAATCGTACAATCACAATCATACAATCACAATCATACTATCGCAATCATACAATCGCAATCATACCATCACAACCATACAATCACAACCATACAATCATAATCATACAATCACAATCATACAATCATAATCATACAATCACAATCATACAATCGCTATCATACAATCACAATCATACAATCACAATCATAATATCGCAATCATACAATCACAATCAAACCATCACAATCATACAATCACAATCATACAATCATAATCATACAATTACAATCATACAATCACAATCATACAATCACAATCATACAATCACAATCATACAATCACAATCATACAATCACAGTCATACTATCACAATCATACTATCACAGTCATACAATCACAATCATACAATCACAATCATACAATCGCAATCATACAATCACAATCACGCAATC
Organism: Megachile rotundata; assembly: GCF_050947335.1. Taxonomy (NCBI): domain Eukaryota; kingdom Metazoa; phylum Arthropoda; class Insecta; order Hymenoptera; family Megachilidae; genus Megachile; species Megachile rotundata. Next base: position 187,194 of record NW_027473335.1, on the reverse strand, counting down.
ACAATCATACAATCACAATCATACAGTCACAATCATACAATGACAATCTTACAATCACAATCATACTATCGCAATCATACAATCACAATCATGCAATCACAATCATACAATCATAATCATTCCATCATAATCATACAATCACAATCATACAATCACAATCGTACAATCACAATCGTACTATCACAATCGCACAATCACAATCATGCAATCACAATCATACTATCACAATCATACAATCACAATCATACAATCACAATCATACAATCACAGTCATACAATCACAATCATACAATCACAATCATACTATCACAATCATACAATCACAATCATACAACCACAATCATACAATCACAATCATACAATCACAATCATACATACAATATCATGCAATCTCAATCATACAATCACAATCATGCAATCACAATCATACAATCACAATCATACAATCACAATCATACAATGGCAATCATACAATCACAATCATACATTCAAAATCATGCAATCACAATCATACAATCACAATCATGCAATCACAATCATGCAATCACAATCATTCCATCATAATCATACAATCACAATCATACAATCACAATCGTACAATCACAATCGTACTATCACAATCGCACAATCACAATCATACAATCACAATCATACTATCACAATCATACAATCACAATCATACAATCACAATCATACAATCACAGTCATACAATCACAATCATACAATCACAATCATACTATCACAATCATACAATCACAATGATACAATCGCAATCATACAATCACAACCATACAATCGCAATCATACCATCACAATCATACAATCGCAATCATACAATCACAATCATACAATCATAATCATGCAATCACAATCATTCGATCGCAATCATACAATCGCAATCATACAATCACAATCATGCAATCACAATCATACAATCATAATCAGACAATGTCAATCATACAATCACAATCATACAATCACAATCATACTATCGCAATCATACAATCGCAATCATACCATCACAATCATACAATCATAATCATACAATCACAACCATACAATCATAATCATACAATCACAATCATACAATCGCTATCATACAATCGCTATCATACAATCGCTATCATACAATCACAATCATAATATCGCAATCATACATTCACAATCAAACCATCACAATCATACAATCACAATCATACAATCATAATCATACAATTACAATCATACAATCACAATCATACAATCACAATCATACAATCACAATCATACAATCACAATCATACAATCACAACCATACAATCACAATCATACAATCGCAATCATACAATTACAATCTCCAAATTACAATCTCCTAAATACAATCATACAATCACAATCATACAATCACAATCATACAATCACAATCATACAATCACAATCATACAATCACAATCATACTATCACAATCATACAATCCTAATCATACAATCACAATCTTACAATCACAGTCATACAATCACAATCTTTCAATCACAATCATACTATCACAATTATACAATCATAATCATACAATCAGAATCATACAATCACAATCGTACAATCACTATCGTACAATCACAATCGCACAATCACAATCATACAATCACAGTCATACAACCACAATCATACAATCACAATCATACAATCATATTCATACAATTACAATCATACAATCACAATCATACAATCACAATCATACAATCACAATCATACAATCACAATCATACAATCACAATCATACAATCACAATCATACAATCACAATCATACAAGCACAATCATACAATCGCAATCATACAATTACAATCTCCAAAATACAATCTCCCAAATAAAATCATACAATCACAATCATACAATCACAATCATACAATCACAATCATACAATCACAATCATACTATCACAATCATACAATCACAATCATACAATCACAATCATACAATCGCAATCATACAATCGCTATCATACAATCACAATCATGCAATCACAATCATACAATCATAATCAGACAATGACAATCATACAATCACAATCATACAATCACAATCATACTATCGCAATCATACAATCGCAGTCATACCACCACAATCATACAATCACAACCATACAATCATAATCATACAATCACAACCATACAATCATAATCATACAATCACAATCATACAATCGCTATCATACAATCACAATCATACAATCACAATCATAATATCGCAATCATACAATCACAATCAAACCATCACAATCATACAATCACAATCATACAATCATAATCATACAATTACAATCATACAATCACAATCATACTATCACAATCATACAATCATAATCATACAATCAGAATCATACAATCACAATCATACAATCACAATCATACAATCACAATCATACAATCGCAATCATACAATTACAATCTCGAAAATACAATCTCCCAAATACAATCATACAATCACAATCATACAATCGCAATCACACAATCACAATCATACAATCACAATCATACAATCATAATCATACAATCACAATGATACAATCGCAATCATACAATCACAACCATACAATCGCAATCATACCATCACAATCATACAATCGCAATCATACAATCACAATCATACAATCATAATCATGCAATCACAATCATTCGATCGCAATCATACAATCGCAATCATACCATCACAATCATACAGTCACAACCATACACTCATAATCATACAATCACAATCATACAATCGCAATCATACAATCGCAATCATACAATCACAATCACGCAATCACAATCATACAATCGCAATCATACAATCACAATCTCCCAAATACAATCATACAATCAGAATCATACAACCACAATCATACAATCACAATCATACAATCACAATCATACAATCACAATCATACTATCACAATCATACAATCACAATCATACAATCACAATCATACTATCGCAATCATACAATCACAATCATGCAATCACAATCATACAATCATAATCAGACAATGTCAATCATACAATCACAATCATACAATCACAATCATACTATCGCAATCATACAATCGCAATCATACCATCACAATCATACAATCATAATCATACAATCACAACCATACAATCATAATCATACAATCACAATCATACAATCGCTATCATACAATCGCTATCATACAATCGCTATCATACAATCACAATCATAATATCGCAATCATACATTCACAATCAAACCATCACAATCATACAATCACAATCATACAATCATAATCATACAATTACAATCATACAATCACAATCATACAATCACAATCATACAATCACAATCATACAATCACAATCATACAATCACAACCATACAATCACAATCATACAATCGCAATCATACAATTACAATCTCCAAATTACAATCTCCTAAATACAATCATACAATCACAATCATACAATCACAATCATACAATCACAATCATACAATCACAATCATACTATCACAATCATACAATCACAATCATACAATCACAATCATACAATCACAGTCATACTATCACAATCATACTATCACAGTCATACAATCACAATCATACAATCACAATCATACAATCGCAATCATACAATCACAACCATACAATCGCAATCATACCATCACAATCATACAATCGCAATCATACAATCACAATCATACAATCATAATCATGCAATCACAATCATTCGATCGCAATCATACAATCGCAATCATACCATCACAATCATACAGTCACAACCATACACTCATAATCATACAATCACAATCATACAATCGCAATCATACAATCGCAATCATACAATCACAATCACGCAATCACAATCATACAATCGCAATCATACAATCACAATCTCCCAAATACAATCATACAATCAGAATCATACAACCACAATCATACAATCACAATCATACAATCACAATCATACAATCACAATCATACTATCACAATCATACAATCACAATCATACAATCACAATCATACTATCGCAATCATACAATCACAATCATGCAATCACAATCATACAATCATAATCAGACAATGTCAATCATACAATCACAATCATACAATCACAATCATACTATCGCAATCATACAATCGCAATCATACCATCACAATCATACAATCATAATCATACAATCACAACCATACAATCATAATCATACAATCACAATCATACAATCGCTATCATACAATCGCTATCATACAATCGCTATCATACAATCACAATCATAATATCGCAATCATACATTCACAATCAAACCATCACAATCATACAATCACAATCATACAATCATAATCATACAATTACAATCATACAATCACAATCATACAATCACAATCATACAATCACAATCATACAATCACAATCATACAATCACAACCATACAATCACAATCATACAATCGCAATCATACAATTACAATCTCCAAATTACAATCTCCTAAATACAATCATACAATCACAATCATACAATCACAATCATACAATCACAATCATACAATCACAATCATACAATCACAATCATACTATCACAATCATACAATCCTAATCATACAATCACAATCATACAATCACAGTCATACAATCACAATCTTTCAATCACAATCATACTATCACAATTATACAATCATAATCATACAATCAGAATCATACAATCACAATCGTACAATCACTATCGTACAATCACAATCGCACAATCACAATCATACAATCACAGTCATACAACCACAATCATACAATCACAATCATACAATCATATTCATACAATTACAATCATACAATCACAATCATACAATCACAATCATACAATCACAATCATACAATCACAATCATACAATCACAATCATACAATCACAATCATACAATCACAATCATACAAGCACAATCATACAATCGCAATCATACAATTACAATCTCCAAAATACAATCTCCCAAATAAAATCATACAATCACAATCATACAATCACAATCATACAATCACAATCATACAATCACAATCATACTATCACAATCATACAATCCTAATCATACAATCACAACATACAATCACAATCATACAATCACAGTCATACAATCACAATCACACAATCACAATCATACAATCACAATCATACAATCACTATCACACAATCATAATCATACAATCACAATCGTACAATCACAATCATACAATCACAATCATACTATCGCAATCATACAATCGCAATCATACCATCACAACCATACAATCACAACCATACAATCATAATCATACAATCACAATCATACAATCATAATCATACAATCACAATCATACAATCGCTATCATACAATCACAATCATACAATCACAATCATAATATCGCAATCATACAATCACAATCAAACCATCACAATCATACAATCACAATCATACAATCATAATCATACAATTACAATCATACAATCACAATCATACAATCACAATCATACAATCACAATCATACAATCACAATCATACAATCACAGTCATACTATCACAATCATACTATCACAGTCATACAATCACAATCATACAATCACAATCATACAATCGCAATCATACAATCACAATCACGCAATCACAATCATACAATCACAATCATACAGTCACAATCATACAATGACAATCTTACAATCACAATCATACTATCGCAATCATACAATCACAATCATGCAATCACAATCATACAATCATAATCATTCCATCATAATCATACAATCACAATCATACAATCACAATCGTACAATCACAATCGTACTATCACAATCGCACAATCACAATCATGCAATCACAATCATACTATCACAATCATACAATCACAATCATACAATCACAATCATACAATCACAGTCATACAATCACAATCATACAATCACAATCATACTATCACAATCATACAATCACAATCATACAACCACAATCATACAATCACAATCATACAATCACAATCATACATACAATATCATGCAATCTCAATCATACAATCACAATCATGCAATCACAATCATACAATCACAATCATACAATCACAATCATACAATGGCAATCATACAATCACAATCATACATTCAAAATCATGCAATCACAATCATACAATCACAATCATGCAATCACAATCATGCAATCACAATCATTCCATCATAATCATACAATCACAATCATACAATCACAATCGTACAATCACAATCGTACTATCACAATCGCACAATCACAATCATACAATCACAATCATACTATCACAATCATACAATCACAATCATACAATCACAATCATACAATCACAGTCATACAATCACAATCATACAATCACAATCATACTATCACAATCATACAATCACAATCATACAACCACAATCATACAATCACAATCATACAATCACAATCATACATACAATATCATGCAATCTCAATCATACAATCACAATCATGCAATCACAATCATACAATCATAATCATACAATGACAATCATACAATCACAATCATACAATCACAGTCATACAATCACAGTCATACAATCACAATCATACTATCACAATCATACAATCACAATCATGCAATCACAATCATACAATCACAATCATACATACAATATCATGCAATCTCAATCATACAATCACAATCATGCAATCACAATCATACAATCATAATCATACAATGACAATCATACAATCACAATCATACAATCACAGTCATACAATCACAATCATACAATCACGATCATACAATCACAATCATACAGTCACAACCATACAATCATAATCATACAATCACAATCATACTATCACAATCATACAATCACAATCATACAACCACAATCATACAATCACAATCATACAATCACAATCATACCATCACAATCATACAATCACAACCATACTATCATAATCATACAATCACAATCATACTATCACAATCATACAATCACAATCATGCAATCACAATCATACAATCATAATCATACAATCATAATCACACTATCACAATCATACTATCACAATCATACAATCACAATCATACAATCACAATCATACAATCGCAATCATACAATCGCAATCATACAATCACAAACACGCAATCACAATCATACAATCGCAATCATACAATCACAATCTCCCAAATACAATCATACAATCACAATCATACAACCACAATCATACAATCACAATCATACAATCACAATCATACAATCACAATCATACAATCACAATCATACAATCACAATCATACTATCGCAATCATACAATTACAATCTCCAAAATACAATCTCCCAAATACAATCATACAATCACAATCATACAATCACAATCATACAATCACAATCATACAATCACAATCATACAATCACAATCATACAATCGCAATCCTACAACTACAATCTCCAAAATACAATCTCCCAAATACAATCATACAATCACAATCATACAATCATGATCATACAATCACAATCATACAATCACATTCATACAATCACAGACATACAACCACAATCTTACAATCACAATCATACTATCACAATCATACAATCACAATCATACAATCACAATCATACAATCACTATCACACAATCACAATCATACATTCAAAATCATGCAATCACAATCATACAATCACAATCATACAATCACAATCATACAATCACAATCATACAATCACAATCATACAATCGCAATCCTACAGTTACAATCTCCAAAATACAATCTCCCAAATACAATCATACAATCACAATCATACAATCATGATCATACAATCACAATCATACAATCACAATCATACAATCACAGACATACAACCACAATCTTACAATCACAATCATACTATCACAATCATACAACCACAATCATACAATCACAATCATACAATCACTATCACACAATCACAATCATACATTCAAAATCATGCAATCACAATCATACAATCACAATCATGCAATCACAATCATTCCATCATAATCATACAATCACAATCGTACAATCACAATCGTACAATCACAATCGTACAATCACAATCGCACAACCACAATCATACAATCACAGTCATACAATCACAATCATACAATCACAATCATACTATCACAATCATACAATCACAATCATACAATCACAATCATACAATCACAATCATACAATCACAATCATACAATAGCAATCATACAATCACAATCATACAATCATAATCATGCAATCACAATCATACGATCGCAATCATACAATCGCAATCATACAATCACAATCATACAATCACAATCATACAATCACAATCATACAATCACAATCATACTATCACAATTATACAATCCTAATCATACAATCTCAATCATACAATCACAATCATGCAATCACAATCATACAATCATAATCATACAATGACAATCATATAATCACAATCATACAATCACAGTCATACAATCACAGTCATACAATCACAATCATACTATCGCAATCATACAATCACAATCATGCAATCACAATCATACAATCATAATCGTACAATCATAATCATACAATCACAGTCGTACAATCACAATCGTACAATCACAATCGCATAACCACAATCATACAATCACAGTCATACAATCACAATCATACAATCACAATCATACTATCACAATCATACAATCACAATCGTACAATGGCAATCATACAATCACAATCATACATTCAAAATCATGCAATCACAATCATACAATCACAATCATGCAATCACAATCATGCAATCACAATCATTCCATCATAATCATACAATCACAATCATACAATCACAATCATACTATCACAATCATACAATCACAATCATACAATCACAATCATACAATCACAGTCATACAATCACAATCATACAATCACAATCATACAATCACAATCATGCTACCACAATCATACAATCACAATCGTACAATCACAATCATACAATCACAATCATACATACAAAATCATGCAATCTCAATCATACAGTCACAATCATGCAATCACAATCATACAATCATAATCATACAATGACAATCATACAATCACAATCATACAATCACAATCATACAATCGCAATCATACAATCACAATCACGTAATCACAATCATACAATCACAATCATACAGTCACAATCATACAATCACAATCATACAATCACAATCATACAATCACAATCATACAATCACAATCATACAATCACAGACATACAATCACAATCATACATTCACAATCATATTATCACAATCATACAATCACAATCATACAATCAGAATCATACAATCACAATCATACATTCAAAATCATGCAATCACTATCATACAATCACAATCATGCAATCACAATCATACAACCATAATCATACAATGACAATCATATTATCACAATACTACAATCACAGTCATACAATCACAGTCATACAATCACAATCATACTATCACAATCATACAATAACAATCATGCAATCACAATCATACAATCATAATCATACAATCCTAATCATACAATCACAACATACAATCGCAATCATACAATCGCAATCACACAATCACAATCATACAATCACAGTCATACAATCACAATCATACAATCACAATCATGCTACCACAATCATACAATCACAATCGTACAATCACAATCATACAATCACAATCATACATACAATATCATGCAATCACAATCATACAATCACAATCATACAATCACAATCATACAATCACAGACATACAATCACAATCATACAATCACAATCATGCTACCACAATCATACAACCACAATCGTACAATCACAATCATACAATCACAATCATACATACAATATCATGCAATCTCAATCATACAATCACAATCATCCAATCACAATCATACAATCATAATCATACAATGACAATCATATAATCACAATCATACAATCACAGTCATACAATCACAGTCACACAATCACAATCATACTATCACAATCATACAATCACAATCATGCAATCACAATCATACTATCACAATCATACAATCCTAATCATACAATCACAATCATACAATCACAGTCATACAATCACAATCTTTCAATCACAATCATACTATCACAATTATACAATCATAATCATACAATCAGAATCATACATTCACAATCGTACAATCACTATCGTACAATCACAATCGCACAATCACAATCATACAATCACAGTCATACAACCACAATCATACAATCACAATCATACAATCATATTCATACAATTACAATCATACAATCACAATCATACAATCACAATCATACAATCACAATCATACAATCACAATCATACAATCACAATCATACAATCACAATCATACAAGCACAATCATACAATCGCAATCATACAATTACAATCTCCAAAATACAATCTCCCAAATAAAATCATACAATCACAATCATACAATCACAATCATACAATCACAATCATACAATCACAATCATACTATCACAATCATACAATCCTAATCATACAATCACAACATACAATCACAATCATACAATCACAGTCATACAATCACAATCATACAATCACAATCATACAATCACAATCATACAATCACTATCACACAATCATAATCATACAATCACAATCATACAATCACAATCATACAATCACAATCATACTATCACAATCATACAATCGCAATCATACCATCACAACCATACAATCACAACCATACAATCATAATCATACAATCACAATCATACAATCATAATCATACAATCACAATCATACAATCGCTATCATACAATCACAATCATACAATCACAATCATAATATCGCAATCATACAATCACAATCAAACCATCACAATCATACAATCACAATCATACAATCATAATCATACAATTACAATCATACAATCACAATCATACAATCAGAATCATACAATCACAATCATACAATCACAGTCATACTATCACAATCATACTATCACAGTCATACAATCACAATCATACAATCACAATCATACAATCGCAATCATACAATCACAATCACGCAATCACAATCATACAATCACAATCATACAGTCACAATCATACAATGACAATCTTACAATCACAATCATACTATCGCAATCATACAATCACAATCATGCAATCACAATCATACAATCATAATCATTCCATCATAATCATACAATCACAATCATACAATCACAATCGTACAATCACAATCGTACTATCACAATCGCACAATCACAATCATACAATCACAATCATACTATCACAATCATACAATCACAATCATACAATCACAATCATACAATCACAGTCATACAATCACAATCATACAATCACAATCATACTATCACAATCATACAATCACAATCATACAACCACAATCATACAATCACAATCATACAATCACAATCATACATACAATATCATGCAATCTCAATCATACAATCACAATCATGCAATCACAATCATACAATCACAATCATACAATCACAATCATACAATGGCAATCATACAATCACAATCATACAATCACAATCATACAATCACAATCATACAATCACAGTCATACAATCACAATCATACAATCACAATCATACAATCACAATCATGCTACCACAATCATACAATCACAATCGTACAATCACAATCATACAATCACAATCATACATACAAAATCATGCAATCTCAATCATACAGTCACAATCATGCAATCACAATCATACAATCATAATCATACAATGACAATCATACAATCACAATCATACAATCACAATCATACAATCGCAATCATACAATCACAATCACGTAATCACAATCATACAATCACAATCATACCATCACAATCATACAATCACAACCATACTATCATAATCATACAATCACAATCATACTATCACAATCATACAATCACAATCATGCAATCACAATCATACAATCATAATCATACAATCATAATCACACTATCACAATCATACTATCACAATCATACAATCACAATCATACAATCACAATCATACAATCGCAATCATACAATCGCAATCATACAATCACAAACACGCAATCACAATCATACAATCGCAATCATACAATCACAATCTCCCAAATACAATCATACAATCACAATCATACAACCACAATCATACAATCACAATCATACAATCACAATCATACAATCACAATCATACAATCACAATCATACAATCACAATCATACTATCGCAATCATACAATTACAATCTCCAAAATACAATCTCCCAAATACAATCATACAATCACAATCATACAATCACAATCATACAATCACAATCATACAATCACAATCATACAATCACAATCATACAATCGCAATCCTACAACTACAATCTCCAAAATACAATCTCCCAAATACAATCATACAATCACAATCATACAATCATGATCATACAATCACAATCATACAATCACATTCATACAATCACAGACATACAACCACAATCTTACAATCACAATCATACTATCACAATCATACAATCACAATCATACAATCACAATCATACAATCACAATCATACAATCACTATCACACAATCACAATCATACATTCAAAATCATGCAATCACAATCATACAATCACAATCATACAATCACAATCATACAATCACAATCATACAATCACAATCATACAATCGCAATCCTACAGTTACAATCTCCAAAATACAATCTCCCAAATACAATCATACAATCACAATCATACAATCATGATCATACAATCACAATCATACAATCACAATCATACAATCACAGACATACAACCACAATCTTACAATCACAATCATACTATCACAATCATACAACCACAATCATACAATCACAATCATACAATCACTATCACACAATCACAATCATACATTCAAAATCATGCAATCACAATCATACAATCACAATCATGCAATCACAATCATTCCATCATAATCATACAATCACAATCGTACAATCACAATCGTACAATCACAATCGTACAATCACAATCGCACAACCACAATCATACAATCACAGTCATACAATCACAATCATACAATCACAATCATACTATCACAATCATACAATCACAATCATACAATCACAATCATACAATCACAATCATACAATCACAATCATACAATAGCAATCATACAATCACAATCATACAATCATAATCATGCAATCACAATCATACGATCGCAATCATACAATCGCAATCATACAATCACAATCATACAATCACAATCATACAATCACAATCATACAATCACAATCATACTATCACAATTATACAATCCTAATCATACAATCTCAATCATACAATCACAATCATGCAATCACAATCATACAATCATAATCATACAATGACAATCATATAATCACAATCATACAATCACAGTCATACAATCACAGTCATACAATCACAATCATACTATCGCAATCATACAATCACAATCATGCAATCACAATCATACAATCATAATCGTACAATCATAATCATACAATCACAGTCGTACAATCACAATCGTACAATCACAATCGCATAACCACAATCATACAATCACAGTCATACAATCACAATCATACAATCACAATCATACAATCACAATCATACAATCACAATCGTACAATGGCAATCATACAATCACAATCATACATTCAAAATCATGCAATCACAATCATACAATCACAATCATGCAATCACAATCATGCAATCACAATCATTCCATCATAATCATACAATCACAATCATACAATCACAATCATACTATCACAATCATACAATCACAATCATACAATCACAATCATACAATCACAGTCATACAATCACAATCATACAATCACAATCATACAATCACAATCATGCTACCACAATCATACAATCACAATCGTACAATCACAATCATACAATCACAATCATACATACAAAATCATGCAATCTCAATCATACAGTCACAATCATGCAATCACAATCATACAATCATAATCATACAATGACAATCATACAATCACAATCATACAATCACAATCATACAATCGCAATCATACAATCACAATCACGTAATCACAATCATACAATCACAATCATACAGTCACAATCATACAATCACAATCATACAATCACAATCATACAATCACAATCATACAATCACAATCATACAATCACAGACATACAATCACAATCATACATTCACAATCATATTATCACAATCATACAATCACAATCATACAATCAGAATCATACAATCACAATCATACATTCAAAATCATGCAATCACTATCATACAATCACAATCATGCAATCACAATCATACAACCATAATCATACAATGACAATCATATTATCACAATACTACAATCACAGTCATACAATCACAGTCATACAATCACAATCATACTATCACAATCATACAATAACAATCATGCAATCACAATCATACAATCATAATCATACAATCCTAATCATACAATCACAACATACAATCGCAATCATACAATCGCAATCACACAATCACAATCATACAATCACAGTCATACAATCACAATCATACAATCACAATCATGCTACCACAATCATACAATCACAATCGTACAATCACAATCATACAATCACAATCATACATACAATATCATGCAATCACAATCATACAATCACAATCATACAATCACAATCATACAATCACAGACATACAATCACAATCATACAATCACAATCATGCTACCACAATCATACAACCACAATCGTACAATCACAATCATACAATCACAATCATACATACAATATCATGCAATCTCAATCATACAATCACAATCATCCAATCACAATCATACAATCATAATCATACAATGACAATCATATAATCACAATCATACAATCACAGTCATACAATCACAGTCACACAATCACAATCATACTATCACAATCATACAATCACAATCATGCAATCACAATCATACTATCACAATCATACAATCCTAATCATACAATCACAATCATACAATCACAGTCATACAATCACAATCTTTCAATCACAATCATACTATCACAATTATACAATCATAATCATACAATCAGAATCATACATTCACAATCGTACAATCACTATCGTACAATCACAATCGCACAATCACAATCATACAATCACAGTCATACAACCACAATCATACAATCACAATCATACAATCATATTCATACAATTACAATCATACAATCACAATCATACAATCACAATCATACAATCACAATCATACAATCACAATCATACAATCACAATCATACAATCACAATCATACAAGCACAATCATACAATCGCAATCATACAATTACAATCTCCAAAATACAATCTCCCAAATAAAATCATACAATCACAATCATACAATCACAATCATACAATCACAATCATACAATCACAATCATACTATCACAATCATACAATCCTAATCATACAATCACAACATACAATCACAATCATACAATCACAGTCATACAATCACAATCATACAATCACAATCATACAATCACAATCATACAATCACTATCACACAATCATAATCATACAATCACAATCATACAATCACAATCATACAATCACAATCATACTATCACAATCATACAATCGCAATCATACCATCACAACCATACAATCACAACCATACAATCATAATCATACAATCACAATCATACAATCATAATCATACAATCACAATCATACAATCGCTATCATACAATCACAATCATACAATCACAATCATAATATCGCAATCATACAATCACAATCAAACCATCACAATCATACAATCACAATCATACAATCATAATCATACAATTACAATCATACAATCACAATCATACAATCAGAATCATACAATCACAATCATACAATCACAGTCATACTATCACAATCATACTATCACAGTCATACAATCACAATCATACAATCACAATCATACAATCGCAATCATACAATCACAATCACGCAATCACAATCATACAATCACAATCATACAGTCACAATCATACAATGACAATCTTACAATCACAATCATACTATCGCAATCATACAATCACAATCATGCAATCACAATCATACAATCATAATCATTCCATCATAATCATACAATCACAATCATACAATCACAATCGTACAATCACAATCGTACTATCACAATCGCACAATCACAATCATACAATCACAATCATACTATCACAATCATACAATCACAATCATACAATCACAATCATACAATCACAGTCATACAATCACAATCATACAATCACAATCATACTATCACAATCATACAATCACAATCATACAACCACAATCATACAATCACAATCATACAATCACAATCATACATACAATATCATGCAATCTCAATCATACAATCACAATCATGCAATCACAATCATACAATCACAATCATACAATCACAATCATACAATGGCAATCATACAATCACAATCATACATTCAAAATCATGCAATCACAATCATACAATCACAATCATGCAATCACAATCATGCAATCACAATCATTCCATCATAATCATACAATCACAATCATACAATCACAATCGTACAATCACAATCGTACTATCACAATCGCACAATCACAATCATACAATCACAATCATACTATCACAATCATACAATCACAATCATACAATCACAATCATACAATCACAGTCATACAATCACAATCATACAATCACAATCATACTATCACAATCATACAATCACAATCATACAACCACAATCATACAATCACAATCATACAATCACAATCATACATACAATATCATGCAATCTCAATCATACAATCACAATCATGCAATCACAATCATACAATCATAATCATACAATGACAATCATACAATCACAATCATACAATCACAGTCATACAATCACAGTCATACAATCACAATCATACTATCACAATCATACAATCACAATCATGCAATCACAATCATACAATCACAATCATACATACAATATCATGCAATCTCAATCATACAATCACAATCATGCAATCACAATCATACAGTCATAATCATACAATGACAATCATACAATCACAATCATACAATCACAGTCATACAATCACAGTCATACAATCACAATCATACTATCACAATCATACAATCACAATCATGCAATCACAATCATACAATCACAATCATACATACAATATCATGCAATCTCAATCATACAATCACAATCATGCAATCACAATCATACAATCATAATCATACAATGACAATCATACAATCACAATCATACAATCACAATCATACAGTCACAACCATACAATCATAATCATACAATCACAATCATACTATCACAATCATACAATCACAATCATACAACCACAATCATACAATCACAATCATACAATCACAATCATACCATCACAATCATACAATCACAACCATACTATCATAATCATACAATCACAATCATACTATCACAATCATACAATCACAATCATGCAATCACAATCATACAATCATAATCATACAATCATAATCACACTATCACAATCATACTATCACAATCATACAATCACAATCATACAATCACAATCATACAATCGCAATCATACAATCGCAATCATACAATCACAATCACGCAATCACAATCATACAATCGCAATCATACAATCACAATCTCCCAAATACAATCATACAATCACAATCATACAACCACAATCATACAATCACAATCATACCACCACAATCATACAATCACAATCATACAATCACAATCATACAATCACAATCATACTATCGCAATCATACAATTACAATCTCCAAAATACAATCTCCCAAATACAATCATACAATCACAATCATACAATCACAATCATACAATCACAATCATACAATCACAATCATACAATCACAATCATACAATCGCAATCCTACAACTACAATCTCCAAAATACAATCTCCCAAATACAATCATACAATCACAATCATACAATCATGATCATACAATCACAATCATACAATCACAATCATACAATCACAGACATACAACCACAATCTTACAATCACAATCATACTATCACAATCATACAATCACAATCATACAATCACAATCATACAATCACTATCACACAATCACAATCATACATTCAAAATCATGCAATCACAATCATACAATCACAATCATACAATCACAATCATACAATCACAATCATACAATCACAATCATACAATCACAATCATACAATCGCAATCCTACAGTTACAATCTCCAAAATACAATCTCCCAAATACAATCATACAATCACAATCATACAATCATGATCATACAATCACAATCATACAATCACAATCATACAATCACAGACATACAACCACAATCTTACAATCACAATCATACTATCACAATCATACAACCACAATCATACAATCACAATCATACAATCACTATCACACAATCACAATCATACATTCAAAATCATGCAATCACAATCATACAATCACAATCATGCAATCACAATCATTCCATCATAATCATACAATCACAATCGTACAATCACAATCGTACAATCACAATCGTACAATCACAATCGCACAACCACAATCATACAATCACAGTCATACAATCACAATCATACAATCACAATCATACTATCACAATCATACAATCACAATCATACAATCACAATCATACAATCACAATCATACAATCACAATCATACAATAGCAATCATACAATCACAATCATACAATCATAATCATGCAATCACAATCATACGATCGCAATCATACAATCGCAATCATACCATCACAATCATACAGTCACAACCATACAATCATAATCATACAATCACAATCATACAATCACAATCATACAATCATAATCATACAATCACAATCATACAATCGCAATCATACAATCACAATCATACAATCGCAATCATACCATCACAATCATACAATCGCAATCATACAATCACAATCATACAATCATAATCATGCAATCACAATCATACGCTCGCAATCATGCAATCGCAATCATACCATCACAATCATACAGTCACAACCATACAATCATAATCATACAATCGCAATCATACAATCACAATCATACAAGCACAGACATACAATCACAATCTTACAATCACAATCATACTATCACAATCATACAATCACAATTATACAATCACAATCATACAATCACTATCACACAATCACAATCATACATTCAAAATCACAATCATACAATCACAATCTTACAATCACAATCGTACAATCACAATCATACAATCACAATCATACAATCACAATCATACAATCGCAATCATACAATTACAATCTCCAAAATAAAATCTCCCAAATACAATCATACAATCACAATCATACAATCACAATCATACAATCACAATCATACAATCACAATCATACAATCACAATCATACAATCACAATCATACTATCACAATTATACAATCCTAATCATACAATCACAATCATACAATCACAATCATACAATCACAGTCATACAATCACAATCATACAATCACAATCATACAATCACAATCATACAATCGCAATCATACAATCGCAATCACACAATCACAATCATACAATAACAATCATACAGTCACAATCATACAATCACAATCATACAATCACAATCATACAATCACAATCATACAATGGCAATCATACAATCACAATCATACATTCAAAATCATGCAATCACAATCATACAATGGCAATCATACAATCACAATCATACATTCAAAATCATGCAATCACAATCATACAATCACAATCATGCAATCACAATCATTCCATCATAATCATACAATCACAATCATACAATCACAATCGTACAATCACAATCGTACAATCACAATCGCACAATCACAATCATACAATCACAGTCATACAATCACAATCATACAATCACAATCATACAATCACAATCGTACAATCACAATCGTACAATCACAATCGCACAATCACAATCATACAATCACAGTCATACAATCACAATCATACAATCACAATCATACTATCACAATCATACAATCACAATCATACAATCACAATCATACAATCACAGTCATACAATCACAATCATACAATCACAATCATACTATCACAATCATACAATCACAATCATACAACCACAATCATACAATCACAATCATACAATCACAATCATACATACAATATCATGCAATCTCAATCATACAATCACAATCATGCAATCACAATCATACAATCATAATCATACAATGACAATCATATAATCACAATCATACAATCACAGTCATACAATCACAGTCATGCAATCACAATCATACTATCGCAATCATACAATCACAATCATGCAATCACAATCATACAATCATAATCGTACAATCATAATCATACAATCACAGTCGTACAATCACAATCGTACAATCACAATCGCATAACCACAATCATACAATCACAGTCATACAATCACAATCATACAATCACAATCATACAATCACAATCATACAATCACAATCATACAATGGCAATCATACAATCACAATCATACATTCAAAATCATGCAATGACAATCATACAATCACAATCATGCAATCACAATCATGCAATCACAATCATTCCATCATAATCATACAATCACAATCATACAATCACAATCATACTATCACAGTCATACAATCACAATCATACAATCACAATCATACAATCACAATCATGCTACCACAATCATACAATCACAATCGTACAATCACAATCATACAATCACAATCATACATACAAAATCATGCAATCTCAATCATACAGTCACAATCATGCAATCACAATCATACAATCATAATCATACAATGACAATCATACAATCACAATCATACAATCACAATCATACAGTCGCAATCATACAATCACAACCATACTATCATAATCATACAATCACAATCATACTATCACAATCATACAATCACAATCATGCAATCACAATCATACAATCATAATCATACAATCATAATCACACTATCACAATCATACTATCACAATCATACAATCACAATCATACAATCACAATCATACAATCGCAATCATACAATCGCAATCATACAATCACAATCACGCAATCACAATCATACAATCGCAATCATACAATCACAATCTCCCAAATACAATCATACAATCACAATCATACAACCACAATCATACAATCACAATCATACCACCACAATCATACAATCACAATCATACAATCACAATCATACAATCACAATCATACTATCGCAATCATACAATTACAATCTCCAAAATACAATCTCCCAAATACAATCATACAATCACAATCATACAATCACAATCATACAATCACAATCATACAATCACAATCATACAATCACAATCATACAATCGCAATCCTACAACTACAATCTCCAAAATACAATCTCCCAAATACAATCATACAATCACAATCATACAATCATGATCATACAATCACAATCATACAATCACAATCATACAATCACAGACATACAACCACAATCTTACAATCACAATCATACTATCACAATCATACAATCACAATCATACAATCACAATCATACAATCACTATCACACAATCACAATCATACATTCAAAATCATGCAATCACAATCATACAATCACAATCATACAATCACAATCATACAATCACAATCATACAATCACAATCATACAATCACAATCATACAATCGCAATCCTACAGTTACAATCTCCAAAATACAATCTCCCAAATACAATCATACAATCACAATCATACAATCATGATCATACAATCACAATCATACAATCACAATCATACAATCACAGACATACAACCACAATCTTACAATCACAATCATACTATCACAATCATACAACCACAATCATACAATCACAATCATACAATCACTATCACACAATCACAATCATACATTCAAAATCATGCAATCACAATCATACAATCACAATCATGCAATCACAATCATTCCATCATAATCATACAATCACAATCGTACAATCACAATCGTACAATCACAATCGTACAATCACAATCGCACAACCACAATCATACAATCACAGTCATACAATCACAATCATACAATCACAATCATACTATCACAATCATACAATCACAATCATACAATCACAATCATACAATCACAATCATACAATCACAATCATACAATAGCAATCATACAATCACAATCATACAATCATAATCATGCAATCACAATCATACGATCGCAATCATACAATCGCAATCATACCATCACAATCATACAGTCACAACCATACAATCATAATCATACAATCACAATCATACAATCACAATCATACAATCATAATCATACAATCACAATCATACAATCGCAATCATACAATCACAATCATACAATCGCAATCATACCATCACAATCATACAATCGCAATCATACAATCACAATCATACAATCATAATCATGCAATCACAATCATACGCTCGCAATCATGCAATCGCAATCATACCATCACAATCATACAGTCACAACCATACAATCATAATCATACAATCGCAATCATACAATCACAATCATACAAGCACAGACATACAATCACAATCTTACAATCACAATCATACTATCACAATCATACAATCACAATTATACAATCACAATCATACAATCACTATCACACAATCACAATCATACATTCAAAATCACAATCATACAATCACAATCTTACAATCACAATCGTACAATCACAATCATACAATCACAATCATACAATCACAATCATACAATCGCAATCATACAATTACAATCTCCAAAATAAAATCTCCCAAATACAATCATACAATCACAATCATACAATCACAATCATACAATCACAATCATACAATCACAATCATACAATCACAATCATACTATCACAATTATACAATCCTAATCATACAATCACAATCATACAATCACAATCATACAATCACAGTCATACAATCACAATCATACAATCACAATCATACAATCACAATCATACAATCGCAATCATACAATCGCAATCACACAATCACAATCATACAATAACAATCATACAGTCACAATCATACAATCACAATCATACAATCACAATCATACAATCACAATCATACAATGGCAATCATACAATCACAATCATACATTCAAAATCATGCAATCACAATCATACAATGGCAATCATACAATCACAATCATACATTCAAAATCATGCAATCACAATCATACAATCACAATCATGCAATCACAATCATTCCATCATAATCATACAATCACAATCATACAATCACAATCGTACAATCACAATCGTACAATCACAATCGCACAATCACAATCATACAATCACAGTCATACAATCACAATCATACAATCACAATCATACAATCACAATCGTACAATCACAATCGTACAATCACAATCGCACAATCACAATCATACAATCACAGTCATACAATCACAATCATACAATCACAATCATACTATCACAATCATACAATCACAATCATACAATCACAATCATACAATCACAGTCATACAATCACAATCATACAATCACAATCATACTATCACAATCATACAATCACAATCATACAACCACAATCATACAATCACAATCATACAATCACAATCATACATACAATATCATGCAATCTCAATCATACAATCACAATCATGCAATCACAATCATACAATCATAATCATACAATGACAATCATATAATCACAATCATACAATCACAGTCATACAATCACAGTCATACAATCACAATCATACTATCGCAATCATACAATCACAATCATACAATCACAGTCATACAATCACAGTCATACAATCACAATCATACTATCACAATCATACAATCACAATCATGCAATCACAATCATACAATCACAATCATACATACAATATCATGCAATCTCAATCATACAATCACAATCATGCAATCACAATCATACAATCATAATCATACAATGACAATCATACAATCACAATCATACAATCACAATCATACAGTCACAACCATACAATCATAATCATACAATCACAATCATACTATCACAATCATACAATCACAATCATACAACCACAATCATACAATCACAATCATACAATCACAATCATACCATCACAATCATACAATCACAACCATACTATCATAATCATACAATCACAATCATACTATCACAATCATACAATCACAATCATGCAATCACAATCATACAATCATAATCATACAATCATAATCACACTATCACAATCATACTATCACAATCATACAATCACAATCATACAATCACAATCATACAATCGCAATCATACAATCGCAATCATACAATCACAATCACGCAATCACAATCATACAATCGCAATCATACAATCACAATCTCCCAAATACAATCATACAATCACAATCATACAACCACAATCATACAATCACAATCATACCACCACAATCATACAATCACAATCATACAATCACAATCATACAATCACAATCATACTATCGCAATCATACAATTACAATCTCCAAAATACAATCTCCCAAATACAATCATACAATCACAATCATACAATCACAATCATACAATCACAATCATACAATCACAATCATACAATCACAATCATACAATCGCAATCCTACAACTACAATCTCCAAAATACAATCTCCCAAATACAATCATACAATCACAATCATACAATCATGATCATACAATCACAATCATACAATCACAATCATACAATCACAGACATACAACCACAATCTTACAATCACAATCATACTATCACAATCATACAATCACAATCATACAATCACAATCATACAATCACTATCACACAATCACAATCATACATTCAAAATCATGCAATCACAATCATACAATCACAATCATACAATCACAATCATACAATCACAATCATACAATCACAATCATACAATCACAATCATACAATCGCAATCCTACAGTTACAATCTCCAAAATACAATCTCCCAAATACAATCATACAATCACAATCATACAATCATGATCATACAATCACAATCATACAATCACAATCATACAATCACAGACATACAACCACAATCTTACAATCACAATCATACTATCACAATCATACAACCACAATCATACAATCACAATCATACAATCACTATCACACAATCACAATCATACATTCAAAATCATGCAATCACAATCATACAATCACAATCATGCAATCACAATCATTCCATCATAATCATACAATCACAATCGTACAATCACAATCGTACAATCACAATCGTACAATCACAATCGCACAACCACAATCATACAATCACAGTCATACAATCACAATCATACAATCACAATCATACTATCACAATCATACAATCACAATCATACAATCACAATCATACAATCACAATCATACAATCACAATCATACAATAGCAATCATACAATCACAATCATACAATCATAATCATGCAATCACAATCATACGATCGCAATCATACAATCGCAATCATACCATCACAATCATACAGTCACAACCATACAATCATAATCATACAATCACAATCATACAATCACAATCATACAATCATAATCATACAATCACAATCATACAATCGCAATCATACAATCACAATCATACAATCGCAATCATACCATCACAATCATACAATCGCAATCATACAATCACAATCATACAATCATAATCATGCAATCACAATCATACGCTCGCAATCATGCAATCGCAATCATACCATCACAATCATACAGTCACAACCATACAATCATAATCATACAATCGCAATCATACAATCACAATCATACAAGCACAGACATACAATCACAATCTTACAATCACAATCATACTATCACAATCATACAATCACAATTATACAATCACAATCATACAATCACTATCACACAATCACAATCATACATTCAAAATCACAATCATACAATCACAATCTTACAATCACAATCGTACAATCACAATCATACAATCACAATCACACAATCACAATCATACAATCGCAATCATACAATTACAATCTCCAAAATAAAATCTCCCAAATACAATCATACAATCACAATCATACAATCACAATCATACAATCACAATCATACAATCACAATCATACAATCACAATCATACTATCACAATTATACAATCCTAATCATACAATCACAATCATACAATCACAATCATACAATCACAGTCATACAATCACAATCATACAATCACAATCATACAATCACAATCATACAATCGCAATCATACAATCGCAATCACACAATCACAATCATACAATAACAATCATACAGTCACAATCATACAATCACAATCATACAATCACAATCATACAATCACAATCATACAATGGCAATCATACAATCACAATCATACATTCAAAATCATGCAATCACAATCATACAATGGCAATCATACAATCACAATCATACATTCAAAATCATGCAATCACAATCATACAATCACAATCATGCAATCACAATCATTCCATCATAATCATACAATCACAATCATACAATCACAATCGTACAATCACAATCGTACAATCACAATCGCACAATCACAATCATACAATCACAGTCATACAATCACAATCATACAATCACAATCATACAATCACAATCGTACAATCACAATCGTACAATCACAATCGCACAATCACAATCATACAATCACAGTCATACAATCACAATCATACAATCACAATCATACTATCACAATCATACAATCACAATCATACAATCACAATCATACAATCACAGTCATACAATCACAATCATACAATCACAATCATACTATCACAATCATACAATCACAATCATACAACCACAATCATACAATCACAATCATACAATCACAATCATACATACAATATCATGCAATCTCAATCATACAATCACAATCATGCAATCACAATCATACAATCATAATCATACAATGACAATCATATAATCACAATCATACAATCACAGTCATACAATCACAGTCATACAATCACAATCATACTATCGCAATCATACAATCACAATCATGCAATCACAATCATACAATCATAATCGTACAATCATAATCATACAATCACAGTCGTACAATCACAATCGTACAATCACAATCGCATAACCACAATCATACAATCACAGTCATACAATCACAATCATACAATCACAATCATACAATCACAATCATACAATCACAATCATACAATGGCAATCATACAATCACAATCATACATTCAAAATCATGCAATGACAATCATACAATCACAATCATGCAATCACAATCATGCAATCACAATCATTCCATCATAATCATACAATCACAATCATACAATCACAATCATACTATCACAGTCATACAATCACAATCATACAATCACAATCATACAATCACAATCATGCTACCACAATCATACAATCACAATCGTACAATCACAATCATACAATCACAATCATACATACAAAATCATGCAATCTCAATCATACAGTCACAATCATGCAATCACAATCATACAATCATAATCATACAATGACAATCATACAATCACAATCATACAATCACAATCATACAGTCGCAATCATACAATCACAACCATACTATCATAATCATACAATCACAATCATACTATCACAATCATACAATCACAATCATGCAATCACAATCATACAATCATAATCATACAATCATAATCACACTATCACAATCATACTATCACAATCATACAATCACAATCATACAATCACAATCATACAATCGCAATCATACAATCGCAATCATACAATCACAATCACGCAATCACAATCATACAATCGCAATCATACAATCACAATCTCCCAAATACAATCATACAATCACAATCATACAACCACAATCATACAATCACAATCATACCACCACAATCATACAATCACAATCATACAATCACAATCATACAATCACAATCATACTATCGCAATCATACAATTACAATCTCCAAAATACAATCTCCCAAATACAATCATACAATCACAATCATACAATCACAATCATACAATCACAATCATACAATCACAATCATACAATCACAATCATACAATCGCAATCCTACAACTACAATCTCCAAAATACAATCTCCCAAATACAATCATACAATCACAATCATACAATCATGATCATACAATCACAATCATACAATCACAATCATACAATCACAGACATACAACCACAATCTTACAATCACAATCATACTATCACAATCATACAATCACAATCATACAATCACAATCATACAATCACTATCACACAATCACAATCATACATTCAAAATCATGCAATCACAATCATACAATCACAATCATACAATTACAATCATACAATCACAATCATACAATCACAATCATACAATCACAATCATACAATCACAATCATACAATCGCAATCCTACAGTTACAATCTCCAAAATACAATCTCCCAAATACAATCATACAATCACAATCATACAATCATGATCATACAATCACAATCATACAATCACAATCATACAATCACAGACATACAACCACAATCTTACAATCACAATCATACTATCACAATCATACAACCACAATCATACAATCACAATCATACAATCACTATCACACAATCACAATCATACATTCAAAATCATGCAATCACAATCATACAATCACAATCATGCAATCACAATCATTCCATCATAATCATACAATCACAATCGTACAATCACAATCGTACAATCACAATCGCACAACCACAATCATACAATCACAGTCATACAATCACAATCATACAATCACAATCATACTATCACAATCATACAATCACAATCATACAATCACAATCATACAATCACAATCATACAATCACAATCATACAATAGCAATCATACAATCACAATCATACAATCATAATCATGCAATCACAATCATACGATCGCAATCATACAATCGCAATCATACCATCACAATCATACAGTCACAACCATACAATCATAATCATACAATCACAATCATACAATCACAATCATACAATCATAATCATACAATCACAATCATACAATCGCAATCATACAATCACAATCATACAATCGCAATCATACCATCACAATCATACAATCGCAATCATACAATCACAATCATACAATCATAATCATGCAATCACAATCATACGCTCGCAATCATGCAATCGCAATCATACCATCACAATCATACAGTCACAACCATACAATCATAATCATACAATCGCAATCATACAATCACAATCATACAAGCACAGACATACAATCACAATCTTACAATCACAATCATACTATCACAATCATACAATCACAATTATACAATCACAATCATACAATCACTATCACACAATCACAATCATACATTCAAAATCACAATCATACAATCACAATCTTACAATCACAATCGTACAATCACAATCATACAATCACAATCATACAATCACAATCATACAATCGCAATCATACAATTACAATCTCCAAAATAAAATCTCCCAAATACAATCATACAATCACAATCATACAATCACAATCATACAATCACAATCATACAATCACAATCATACAATCACAATCATACTATCACAATTATACAATCCTAATCATACAATCACAATCATACAATCACAATCATACAATCACAGTCATACAATCACAATCATACAATCACAATCATACAATCACAATCATACAATCGCAATCATACAATCGCAATCACACAATCACAATCATACAATAACAATCATACAGTCACAATCATACAATCACAATCATACAATCACAATCATACAATCACAATCATACAATGGCAATCATACAATCACAATCATACATTCAAAATCATGCAATCACAATCATACAATGGCAATCATACAATCACAATCATACATTCAAAATCATGCAATCACAATCATACAATCACAATCATGCAATCACAATCATTCCATCATAATCATACAATCACAATCATACAATCACAATCGTACAATCACAATCGTACAATCACAATCGCACAATCACAATCATACAATCACAGTCATACAATCACAATCATACAATCACAATCATACAATCACAATCGTACAATCACAATCGTACAATCACAATCGCACAATCACAATCATACAATCACAGTCATACAATCACAATCATACAATCACAATCATACTATCACAATCATACAATCACAATCATACAATCACAATCATACAATCACAGTCATACAATCACAATCATACAATCACAATCATACTATCACAATCATACAATCACAATCATACAACCACAATCATACAATCACAATCATACAATCACAATCATACATACAATATCATGCAATCTCAATCATACAATCACAATCATGCAATCACAATCATACAATCATAATCATACAATGACAATCATATAATCACAATCATACAATCACAGTCATACAATCACAGTCATACAATCACAATCATACTATCGCAATCATACAATCACAATCATGCAATCACAATCATACAATCATAATCGTACAATCATAATCATACAATCACAGTCGTACAATCACAATCGTACAATCACAATCGCATAACCACAATCATACAATCACAGTCATACAATCACAATCATACAATCACAATCATACAATCACAATCATACAATCACAATCATACAATGGCAATCATACAATCACAATCATACATTCAAAATCATGCAATGACAATCATACAATCACAATCATGCAATCACAATCATGCAATCACAATCATTCCATCATAATCATACAATCACAATCATACAATCACAATCATACTATCACAGTCATACAATCACAATCATACAATCACAATCATACAATCACAATCATGCTACCACAATCATACAATCACAATCGTACAATCACAATCATACAATCACAATCATACATACAAAATCATGCAATCTCAATCATACAGTCACAATCATGCAATCACAATCATACAATCATAATCATACAATGACAATCATACAATCACAATCATACAATCACAATCATACAGTCGCAATCATACAATCACAATCACGTAATCACAATCATACAATCACAATCATACAGTCACAATCATACAATCACAATCATACAATCACAATCATACAATCACAATCATACAATCACAATCATACAATCACAGACATACAATCACAATCATACATTCACAATCATATTATCACAATCATACAATCACAATCATACAATCAGAATCATACAATCACAATCATACATTCAAAATCATGCAATCACTATCATACAATCACAATCATGCAATCACAATCATACAACCATAATCATACAATGACAATCATATAATCACAATCATACAATCACAGTCATACAATCACAGTCATACAATCACAATCATACTATCACAATCATACAATAACAATCATGCAATCACAATCATACAATCATAATCATACAATCCTAATCATACAATCACAACATACAATCGCAATCATACAATCGCAATCACACAATCACAATCATACAATCACAGTCATACAATCACAATCATACAATCACAATCATGCTACCACAATCATACAATCACAATCGTAGAATCACAATCATACAATCACAATCATACATACAATATCATGCAATCACAATCATACAATCACAATCATACAATCACAATCATACAATCACAGACATACAATCACAATCATACAATCACAATCATGCTACCACAATCATACAATCACAATCGTACAATCACAATCATACAATCACAATCATACATACAATATCATGCAATCTCAATCATACAATCACAATCATCCAATCACAATCATACAATCATAATCATACAATGACAATCATATAATCACAATCATACAATCACAGTCATACAATCACAGTCACACAATCACAATCATACTATCACAATCATACAATCACAATCATGCAATCACAATCATACAATCATAATCATACAATCCTAATCATACAATCACAACATACAATCGCAATCATACAATCGCAATCACACAATCACAATCATACAATCACAATCATACAGTCACAATCATACAATCACAATCATACAATCACAATCATACAATCACAATCATACAATCATAATCATACGATCACAATCATACGATCGCAATCATACAATCGCAATCATACCATCACAATCATACAGTCACAACCATACAATCATAATCATACAATCGCAATCATACAATCACAGACATACAATCACAATCTTACAATCACAATCATACTATCACAATCATACAATCACAATCATACAATCACAATCATACAATCACTATCACACAATCACAATCATACAATCATAATCATACAATCACAATCATACAATCGCTATCATACAATCACAATCATACAATCACAATCATAATATCGCAATCATACAATCACAATCAAACCATCACAATCATACAATCACAATCATACAATCATAATCATACAATTACGATCATACAATCACAATCATACAATCACAATCATACAATCACAGTCATACTATCACAATCATACTATCACAGTCATACAATCACAATCATACAATCACAATCATACAATCGCAATCATACAATCACAATCACGCAAACACAATCATACAATCACAATCATACAGTCACAATCATACAATCACAATCATACAATCGCAATCATACTATCGCAATCATACAATCACAATCATACCATCACAATCATACAATCACAACCATACTATCATAATCATACAATCACAATCATACTATCACAATCATACAATCACAATCATGCAATCACAATCATACAATCATAATCATACAATCATAATCACACTATCACAATCATACTATCACAATCATACAATCACAATCATACAATCACAATCATACAATCGCAATCATACAATCGCAATCATACAATCACAATCACGCAATCACAATCATACAATCGCAATCATACAATCACAATCTCCCAAATACAATCATACAATCACAATCATACAACCACAATCATACAATCACAATCATACAATCACAATCATACAATCACAATCATACAATCACAATCATACAAACGCAATCATACAATTACAATCTCCAAAATACAATCTCCCAAATACAATCATACAATCACAATCATACAATCACAATCATACAATCACAATCATACAATCACAATCATACAATCACAATCATACAATCGCAATCCTACAATTACAATCTCCAAAATACAATCTCCCAAATACAATCATACAATCACAATCATACAATCATAATCATACAATCACAATCATACAATCACAATCATACAATCACAATCATACAATCACAGACATACAATCACAATCTTACAATCACAATCATACTATCACAATCATACAATCACAATCATACAATCACAATCATACAATCACTATCACACAATCACAATCATACATTCAAAATCATGTAATCACAATCATACAATCACAATCATGCAATCACAATCATTCCATCATAATCATACAATCACAATCGTACAATCACAATCGTACAATCACAATCGTACAATCACAATCGCACAACCACAATCATACAATCACAGTCATACAATCACAATCATACAATCACAATCATACTATCACAATCATACAATCACAATCATACAATCACAATCATACAATCACAGTCATACAATCACAATCATACAATCACAATCATGCTATCACAATCATACAATCACAATCATACAGTCACAATCTTACAATCACAATCATACAATCACAATCATACAATCACAATCATACAATCACAATCATTCAATCACAATCGTACAATAGCAATCATACAATCACAATCATACAATCATAATCATGCAATCACAATCATACGATCGCAATCATACAATCGCAATCATACCATCACAATCATACAGTCACAACCATACAATCATAATCATACAATCACAATCATACAATCACAATCATACAATCATAATCATACAATCACAATCATACAATCGCAATCATACAATCACAATCATACAATCGCAATCATACCATCACAATCATACAATCGCAATCATACAATCACAATCATACAATCATAATCATGCAATCACAATCATACGCTCGCAATCATGCAATCGCAATCATACCATCACAATCATACAGTCACAACCATACAATCATAATCATACAATCGCAATCATACAATCACAATCATACAATCACAGACATACAATCACAATCTTACAATCACAATCATACTATCACAATCATACAATCACAATCATACAATCACAATCATACAATCACAATCATACAATCACTATCACACAATCACAATCATACATTCAAAATCATGCAATCACAATCATACAATCACAATCATGCAATCACAATCATTCCATCATAATCATACAATCACAATCGTACAATCACAATCGTACAATCACAGACATACAATCACAATCTTACAATCACAATCATACTATCACAATCATACAATCACAATCATACAATCACAATCATACAATCACAATCATACAATCACTATCACACAATCACAATCATACATTCAAAATCATGCAATCACAATCATACAATCACAATCATGCAATCACAATCATTCCATCATAATCATACAATCACAATCGTACAATCACAATCGTACAATCACAATCGTACAATCACAATCGCACAATCACAATCATACAGTCACAATCATGCAATCACAATCATACAATCATAATCATACAATGACAATCATACAATCACAATCATACAATCACAATCATACAATCGCAATCATACAATCACAATCACGTAATCACAATCATACAATCACAATCATACAGTCACAATCATACAATCACAATCATACAATCACAATCATACAATCACAATCATACAATCACAATCATACAATCACAGACATACAATCACAATCATACATTCACAATCATATTATCACAATCATACAATCACAATCATACAATCACAATCATACAATCACAATCATACATTCAAAATCATGCAATCACTATCATACAATCACAATCATGCAATCACAATCATACAACCATAATCATACAATGACAATCATATAATCACAATCATACAATCACAGTCATACAATCACAGTCATACAATCACAATCATACTATCACAATCATACAATAACAATCATGCAATCACAATCATACAATCATAATCATACAATCCTAATCATACAATCACAACATACAATCGCAATCATACAATCGCAATCACACAATCACAATCATACAATCACAGTCATACAATCACAATCATACAATCACAATCATGCTACCACAATCATACAATCACAATCGTACAATCACAATCATACAATCACAATCATACATACAATATCATGCAATCACAATCATACAATCACAATCATACAATCACAATCATACAATCACAGACATACAATCACAATCATACAATCACAATCATGCTACCACAATCATACAATCACAATCGTACAATCACAATCATACAATCACAATCATACATACAATATCATGCAATCTCAATCATACAATCACAATCATGCAATCACAATCATACAATCATAATCATACAATGACAATCATATAATCACAATCATACAATCACAGTCATACAATCACAGTCACACAATCACAATCATACTATCACAATCATACAATCACAATCATGCAATCACAATCATACAATCATAATCATACAATCCTAATCATACAATCACAACATACAATCGCAATCATACAATCGCAATCACACAATCACAATCATACAATCACAATCATACAGTCACAATCATACAATCACAATCATACAATCACAATCATACAATCACAATCATACAATCATAATCATACGATCACAATCATACGATCGCAATCATACAATCGCAATCATACCATCACAATCATACAGTCACAACCATACAATCATAATCATACAATCACAATCATACAATCACAGACATACAATCACAATCTTACAATCACAATCATACTATCACAATCATACAATCACAATCATACAATCACAATCATACAATCACTATCACACAATCACAATCATACAATCATAATCATACAATCACAATCATACAATCGCTATCATACAATCACAATCATACAATCACAATC
Source organism: Megachile rotundata (assembly GCF_050947335.1). Taxonomy (NCBI): domain Eukaryota; kingdom Metazoa; phylum Arthropoda; class Insecta; order Hymenoptera; family Megachilidae; genus Megachile; species Megachile rotundata. The sequence continues at coordinate 151,053 of NW_027473335.1, read as the reverse complement.
ATAATATCGCAATCATACAATCACAATCAAACCATCACAATCATACAATCACAATCATACAATCATAATCATACAATTACAATCATACCATCACAATCATACAATCACAATCATACAATCACAATCATACAATCACAGTCATACTATCACAATCATACTATCACAGTCATACAATCACAATCATACAATCACAATCATACAATCGCAATCATACAATCACAATCACGCAAACACAATCATACAATCACAATCATACAGTCACAATCATACAATCACAATCATACAATCGCAATCATACTATCGCAATCATACAATCACAATCATACCATCACAATCATACAATCACAACCATACTATCATAATCATACAATCACAATCATACTATCACAATCATACAATCACAATCATGCAATCACAATCATACAATCATAATCATACAATCATAATCACACTATCACAATCATACTATCACAATCATACAGTCACAATCATACAATCGCAATCCTACAATTACAATCTCCAAAATACAATCTCCCAAATACAATCATACAATCACAATCATACAATCATAATCATACAATCACAATCATACAATCACAATCATACAATCACAATCATACAATCACAGACATACAATCACAATCTTACAATCAGAATCATACTATCACAATCATACAATCACAATCATACAATCACAATCATACAATCACTATCACACAATCACAATCATACATTCAAAATCATGCAATCACAATCATACAATCACAATCATGCAATCACAATCATACTATCACAATCATACAATCACAATCATACAATCACAATCATACAATCACAATCATACAATCACAATCATACAATCACTATCACACAATCACAATCATACATTCAAAATCATGCAATCACAATCATACAATCACAATCATGCAATCACAATCATTCCATCATAATCATACAATCACAATCGTACAATCACAATCGTACAATCACAATCGTACAATCACAATCGCACAATCACAATCATACAATCACAGTCATACAATCACAATCATACAATCACAATCAAACTATCACAATCAGACAATCACAATCATACAATCACAATCATACAATCACAGTCATACAATCACAGTCATACAATCACAATCATACAATCACAATCATACAATCACAATCATACATACAAAATCATGCAATCTCAATCATACAGTCACAATCATGCAATCACAATCATACAATCATAATCATACAATGACAATCATACAATCACAATCATACAATCACAATCATACAATCACAATCATACAATCGCAATCATACAATCACAATCACGTAATCACAATCATACAATCACAATCATACAGTCACAATCATACAATCACAATCATACAATCACAATCATACAATCACAATCATACATACAAAATCATGCAATCTCAATCATACAATCACAATCATGCAATCACAATCATACAATCATAAACATACAATGACAATCATACAATCACAATCATACAATCACAATCATACAATCATAATCGTACAATCACAATCGTACAATCACAATCGTACAATCACAATCGTACAATCACAATCGCACAATCACAATCATACAATCACAGTCATACAATCACAATCATACAATCACAATCATACAATCACAATCATACAATCGCAATCATACAATCGCAATCACACAATCACAATCACGCAATCACAATCATACAATCACAATCATACAGTCACAATCATGCAATCACAATCATACAACCATAATCATACAACGACAATCATACAATCACAATCTTACAATCACAATCATACAATCACAGTCATACAATCACAGTCATACTATCACAATCATACTATCACAATCATACAATCACAATCATACAATCACGGTCATACAATTACAATCATACAATCACAATCATACAATCACAATCATACAATCACAATCATACAATCACAATCATACAATCACAATCATACAATCACAATCATACAATAACAATCATACAATCACAATCATACAATCGCAATCATACAATTACAATCTCCAAAATACAATCTCCCAAATACAATCATACAATCACAATCATACAATCACAATCATACAATCACAATCATACAATCACAATCATACTATCACAATCATACAATCCTAATCATACAATCACAACATACAATCACAATCATACAATCACAGTCATACAATCACAATCATACAATCACAATCATACAATCACAATCATACAATCGCAATCATACAATCGCAATCACACAATCACAATCATACAATCACAATCATACCGTCAGAATCATACATCACAATCATACCATCACAATCATACAGTCCCAACCATACAATCATAATCATACAATCACAATCATACAATCACAATCATACCATCATAATCATACAATCACAATCATACTATCGCAATCATTCAATCACAATCATACAATCGCAATCATACCATCACAATCATACAATCACAATCATACAATCGCAATCCTACAATTACAATCTCCAAAATACAATCTCCCAAATACAATCATACAATCACAATCATACAATCATAATCATACAATCACAATCATACAATCACAATCATACAATCACAGACATACAATCACAATCTTACAATCACAATCATACTATCACAGTCATACAATCACAATCATACAACCACAATCATACAATCACAATCATACAATCACAATCATACAATCACAATCATACATACAATATCATGCAATCTCAATCATACAATCACAATCATGCAATCACAATCATACAATCATAATCATACAATGACAATCATATAATCACAATCATACAATCACAGTCATACAATCACAGTCATACAATCACAATCATACTATCACAATCATACAATCACAATCATACAATCACAATCATACTATCACAATCAGACAATCACAATCATACAATCACAATCATACAATCACAGTCATACAATCACAGTCATACAATCACAATCATGCTATCACAATCATGCTATCACAATCATACAATCACAATCGTACAATCACAATCATACAATCACAATCATACATACAAATTCATGCAATCTCAATCATACAGTCACAATCATGCAATCACAATCATACAATCATAATCATACAATGACAATCATACAATCACAATCATACAATCACGATCATACAATCACAATCATACAATCGCAATCATACAATCACAATCATACAATCACAATCATACAATCACAATCATACAATCACAATCATACAATCGCAATCATACAATCACAATCACGTAATCACAATCATACAATCACAATCATACAGTCACAATCATACAAACACAATCATACAATCACAATCATACAATCACAATCATACAATCACAGACATACAATCACAATCATACATTCACAATCATATTATCACAATCATACAATCACAATCATACAATCACAATCATACAATCACAATCATACAATCACAATCATACAATCACAATCATACATTCAAAATCATGCAATCACAATCATACAATCACAATCATGCAATCACAATCATACAACCATAATCATACAATGACAATCATACAATCACAATCTTACAATCCCAATCATACTATCACAATCATACAATCACAATCATACAATCACAATCATACATACAAAATCATGCAATCTCAATCATACAATGACAATCATGCAATCACAATCATACAATCATAATCATACAATGACAATCATGCAATCACAATCATACAATCATAATCATACAATGACAATCATACAATCACAATCATACAATCACAATCATACAACCACAATCAGACAATCACAATCATACAATCACAATCATACAATCACAGTCATACAATCACAGTCATACTATCACAATCATACTATCACAATCATACAATCACAATCATACAATCACAATCATACAATCACAATCATACAATCACAATCATACAATCACAATCATACAATCGCATTCATACAATCACAATCACGCAATCACAATCATACAATCACAATCATACAGTCACAATCATGCAATCACAATCATACAACCATAATCATACAATGACAATCATACAATCACAATCTTACAATCACAATCATACTATCACAATCATACAATCACAATCATACAATCACAATCATACAATCACAATCATACAATCACAATCATACATACAAAATCATGCAATCTCAATCATACAATCACAATCATGCAATCACAATCATACAATCATAAACATACAATGACAATCATACAATCACAATCATACAATCACAATCATACTATCACAATCATACAATCATAATCATACAATCACAATCATACAATCACAATCGTACAATCACAATCGTACAATCACAATCATACAATCATATTCATACAATTACAATCATACAGTCACAATCATACAATCACAATCATACCATCACAATCATACAATCACAATCATACAATCACAATCATACAATCACAATCATACAATCGCAATCATACAATTACAATCTCCAAAATAAAATCTCCCAAATACAATCATACAATCACAATCATACAATCACAATCATACAATCACAATCATACAATCACAATCATACAATCACAATCATACAATCACAATCATACAATCACAATCATACAATCACAATCATACAATCACAATCATACTATCACAATTATACGATCCTAATCATACAATCACAATCATACAATCACAATCATACAATCGCAATCATACAATCACAATCATACAATCACAATCATACTATCACAATTATACGATCCTAATCATACAATCACAATCATACAATCACAATCATACAACCACAGTCATACAATCACAATCATACAATCACAATCATACAATCACAATCATACAATCGCAATCATACAATCGCAATCACACAATCACAATCATACAATAACAATCATACAGTCACAATCATACAATCACAATCATACAATCACAATCATACAATCACAATCATACAATGGCAATCATACAATCACAATCATACATTCAAAATCATGCAATCACAATCATACAATCACAATCATGCAATCACAATCATTCCATCATAATCATACAATCACAATCATACAATCACAATCGTACAATCACAATCGTACAATCACAATCGCACAATCACAATCATACAATCACAGTCATACAATCAGTATCATACAATCACAATCATACTATCACAATCATACAATCACAATCATACAATCACAGTCATACAATCACAATCATACAATCACAATCATACTATCACAATCATACAATCACAATCATACAACCACAATCATACAATCACAATCATACAATCACAATCATACAATCACAATCATACAATCACAATCATACAATCACAATCATACATACAATATCATGCAATCTCAATCATACAATCACAATCATGCAATCACAATCATACAATCATAATCATACAATGACAATCATATAATCACAATCATACAATCACAGTCATACGATCGCAATCATACAATCGCAATCATACCATCACAATCATACAGTCACAACCATACAATCATAATCATACAATCGCAATCATACAATCACAGACATACAATCACAATCTTACAATCACAATCATACTATCACAATCATACAATCACAATCATACAATCACAATCATACAATCACTATCACACAATCACAATCATACAATCATAATCATACAATCACAATCATACAATCGCTATCATACAATCACAATCATACAATCACAATCATAATATCGCAATCATACAATCACAATCAAACCATCACAATCATACAATCACAATCATACAATCATAATCATACAATTACGATCATACAATCACAATCATACAATCACAATCATACAATCACAGTCATACTATCACAATCATACTATCACAGTCATACAATCACAATCATACAATCACAATCATACAATCGCAATCATACAATCACAATCACGCAAACACAATCATACAATCACAATCATACAGTCACAATCATACAATCACAATCATACAATCGCAATCATACTATCGCAATCATACAATCACAATCATACCATCACAATCATACAATCACAACCATACTATCATAATCATACAATCACAATCATACTATCACAATCATACAATCACAATCATGCAATCACAATCATACAATCATAATCATACAATCATAATCACACTATCACAATCATACTATCACAATCATACAATCACAATCATACAATCACAATCATACAATCGCAATCATACAATCGCAATCATACAATCACAATCACGCAATCACAATCATACAATCGCAATCATACAATCACAATCTCCCAAATACAATCATACAATCACAATCATACAACCACAATCATACAATCACAATCATACAATCACAATCATACAATCACAATCATACAATCACAATCATACAAACGCAATCATACAATTACAATCTCCAAAATACAATCTCCCAAATACAATCATACAATCACAATCATACAATCACAATCATACAATCACAATCATACAATCACAATCATACAATCACAATCATACAATCGCAATCCTACAATTACAATCTCCAAAATACAATCTCCCAAATACAATCATACAATCACAATCATACAATCATAATCATACAATCACAATCATACAATCACAATCATACAATCACAATCATACAATCACAGACATACAATCACAATCTTACAATCACAATCATACTATCACAATCATACAATCACAATCATACAATCACAATCATACAATCACTATCACACAATCACAATCATACATTCAAAATCATGCAATCACAATCATACAATCACAATCATGCAATCACAATCATTCCATCATAATCATACAATCACAATCGTACAATCACAATCGTACAATCACAGACATACAATCACAATCTTACAATCACAATCATACTATCACAATCATACAATCACAATCATACAATCACAATCATACAATCACAATCATACAATCACTATCACACAATCACAATCATACATTCAAAATCATGCAATCACAATCATACAATCACAATCATGCAATCACAATCATTCCATCATAATCATACAATCACAATCGTACAATCACAATCGTACAATCACAATCGTACAATCACAATCGCACAATCACAATCATACAGTCACAATCATGCAATCACAATCATACAATCATAATCATACAATGACAATCATACAATCACAATCATACAATCACAATCATACAATCGCAATCATACAATCACAATCACGTAATCACAATCATACAATCACAATCATACAGTCACAATCATACAATCACAATCATACAATCACAATCATACAATCACAATCATACAATCACAATCATACAATCACAGACATACAATCACAATCATACATTCACAATCATATTATCACAATCATACAATCACAATCATACAATCACAATCATACAATCACAATCATACATTCAAAATCATGCAATCACTATCATACAATCACAATCATGCAATCACAATCATACAACCATAATCATACAATGACAATCATATAATCACAATCATACAATCACAGTCATACAATCACAGTCATACAATCACAATCATACTATCACAATCATACAATAACAATCATGCAATCACAATCATACAATCATAATCATACAATCCTAATCATACAATCACAACATACAATCGCAATCATACAATCGCAATCACACAATCACAATCATACAATCACAGTCATACAATCACAATCATACAATCACAATCATGCTACCACAATCATACAATCACAATCGTACAATCACAATCATACAATCACAATCATACATACAATATCATGCAATCACAATCATACAATCACAATCATACAATCACAATCATACAATCACAGACATACAATCACAATCATACAATCACAATCATGCTACCACAATCATACAATCACAATCGTACAATCACAATCATACAATCACAATCATACATACAATATCATGCAATCTCAATCATACAATCACAATCATGCAATCACAATCATACAATCATAATCATACAATGACAATCATATAATCACAATCATACAATCACAGTCATACAATCACAGTCACACAATCACAATCATACTATCACAATCATACAATCACAATCATGCAATCACAATCATACAATCATAATCATACAATCCTAATCATACAATCACAACATACAATCGCAATCATACAATCGCAATCACACAATCACAATCATACAATCACAATCATACAGTCACAATCATACAATCACAATCATACAATCACAATCATACAATCACAATCATACAATCATAATCATACGATCACAATCATACGATCGCAATCATACAATCGCAATCATACCATCACAATCATACAGTCACAACCATACAATCATAATCATACAATCACAATCATACAATCACAGACATACAATCACAATCTTACAATCACAATCATACTATCACAATCATACAATCACAATCATACAATCACAATCATACAATCACTATCACACAATCACAATCATACAATCATAATCATACAATCACAATCATACAATCGCTATCATACAATCACAATCATACAATCACAATCATAATATCGCAATCATACAATCACAATCAAACCATCACAATCATACAATCACAATCATACAATCATAATCATACAATTACAATCATACCATCACAATCATACAATCACAATCATACAATCACAATCATACAATCACAGTCATACTATCACAATCATACTATCACAGTCATACAATCACAATCATACAATCACAATCATACAATCGCAATCATACAATCACAATCACGCAAACACAATCATACAATCACAATCATACAGTCACAATCATACAATCACAATCATACAATCGCAATCATACTATCGCAATCATACAATCACAATCATACCATCACAATCATACAATCACAACCATACTATCATAATCATACAATCACAATCATACTATCACAATCATACAATCACAATCATGCAATCACAATCATACAATCATAATCATACAATCATAATCACACTATCACAATCATACTATCACAATCATACAGTCACAATCATACAATCGCAATCCTACAATTACAATCTCCAAAATACAATCTCCCAAATACAATCATACAATCACAATCATACAATCATAATCATACAATCACAATCATACAATCACAATCACACAATCACAATCATACAATCACAGACATACAATCACAATCTTACAATCAGAATCATACTATCACAATCATACAATCACAATCATACAATCACAATCATACAATCACTATCACACAATCACAATCATACATTCAAAATCATGCAATCACAATCATACAATCACAATCATGCAATCACAATCATACTATCACAATCATACAATCACAATCATACAATCACAATCATACAATCACAATCATACAATCACTATCACACAATCACAATCATACATTCAAAATCATGCAATCACAATCATACAATCACAATCATGCAATCACAATCATTCCATCATAATCATACAATCACAATCGTACAATCACAATCGTACAATCACAATCGTACAATCACAATCGCACAATCACAATCATACAATCACAGTCATACAATCACAATCATACAATCACAATCAAACTATCACAATCAGACAATCACAATCATACAATCACAATCATACAATCACAGTCATACAATCACAGTCATACAATCACAATCATACAATCACAATCATACAATCACAATCATACATACAAAATCATGCAATCTCAATCATACAGTCACAATCATGCAATCACAATCATACAATCATAATCATACAATGACAATCATACAATCACAATCATACAATCACAATCATACAATCACAATCATACAATCGCAATCATACAATCACAATCACGTAATCACAATCATACAATCACAATCATACAGTCACAATCATACAATCACAATCATACAATCACAATCATACAATCACAATCATACATACAAAATCATGCAATCTCAATCATACAATCACAATCATGCAATCACAATCATACAATCATAAACATACAATGACAATCATACAATCACAATCATACAATCACAATCATACAATCATAATCGTACAATCACAATCGTACAATCACAATCGTACAATCACAATCGTACAATCACAATCGCACAATCACAATCATACAATCACAGTCATACAATCACAATCATACAATCACAATCATACAATCACAATCATACAATCGCAATCATACAATCGCAATCACACAATCACAATCACGCAATCACAATCATACAATCACAATCATACAGTCACAATCATGCAATCACAATCATACAACCATAATCATACAACGACAATCATACAATCACAATCTTACAATCACAATCATACAATCACAGTCATACAATCACAGTCATACTATCACAATCATACTATCACAATCATACAATCACAATCATACAATCACGGTCATACAATTACAATCATACAATCACAATCATACAATCACAATCATACAATCACAATCATACAATCACAATCATACAATCACAATCATACAATCACAATCATACAATAACAATCATACAATCACAATCATACAATCGCAATCATACAATTACAATCTCCAAAATACAATCTCCCAAATACAATCATACAATCACAATCATACAATCACAATCATACAATCACAATCATACAATCACAATCATACTATCACAATCATACAATCCTAATCATACAATCACAACATACAATCACAATCATACAATCACAGTCATACAATCACAATCATACAATCACAATCATACAATCACAATCATACAATCGCAATCATACAATCGCAATCACACAATCACAATCATACAATCACAATCATACCGTCAGAATCATACATCACAATCATACCATCACAATCATACAGTCACAACCATACAATCATAATCATACAATCACAATCATACAATCACAATCATACCATCATAATCATACAATCACAATCATACTATCGCAATCATTCAATCACAATCATACAATCGCAATCATACCATCACAATCATACAATCACAATCATACAATCGCAATCCTACAATTACAATCTCCAAAATACAATCTCCCAAATACAATCATACAATCACAATCATACAATCATAATCATACAATCACAATCATACAATCACAATCATACAATCACAGACATACAATCACAATCTTACAATCACAATCATACTATCACAGTCATACAATCACAATCATACAACCACAATCATACAATCACAATCATACAATCACAATCATACAATCACAATCATACATACAATATCATGCAATCTCAATCATACAATCACAATCATGCAATCACAATCATACAATCATAATCATACAATGACAATCATATAATCACAATCATACAATCACAGTCATACAATCACAGTCATACAATCACAATCATACTATCACAATCATACAATCACAATCATACAATCACAATCATACTATCACAATCAGACAATCACAATCATACAATCACAATCATACAATCACAGTCATACAATCACAGTCATACAATCACAATCATGCTATCACAATCATGCTATCACAATCATACAATCACAATCGTACAATCACAATCATACAATCACAATCATACATACAAATTCATGCAATCTCAATCATACAGTCACAATCATGCAATCACAATCATACAATCATAATCATACAATGACAATCATACAATCACAATCATACAATCACGATCATACAATCACAATCATACAATCGCAATCATACAATCACAATCATACAATCACAATCATACAATCACAATCATACAATCACAATCATACAATCGCAATCATACAATCACAATCACGTAATCACAATCATACAATCACAATCATACAGTCACAATCATACAAACACAATCATACAATCACAATCATACAATCACAATCATACAATCACAGACATACAATCACAATCATACATTCACAATCATATTATCACAATCATACAATCACAATCATACAATCACAATCATACAATCACAATCATACAATCACAATCATACAATCACAATCATACATTCAAAATCATGCAATCACAATCATACAATCACAATCATGCAATCACAATCATACAACCATAATCATACAATGACAATCATACAATCACAATCTTACAATCCCAATCATACTATCACAATCATACAATCACAATCATACAATCACAATCATACATACAAAATCATGCAATCTCAATCATACAATGACAATCATGCAATCACAATCATACAATCATAATCATACAATGACAATCATGCAATCACAATCATACAATCATAATCATACAATGACAATCATACAATCACAATCATACAATCACAATCATACAACCACAATCAGACAATCACAATCATACAATCACAATCATACAATCACAGTCATACAATCACAGTCATACTATCACAATCATACTATCACAATCATACAATCACAATCATACAATCACAATCATACAATCACAATCATACAATCACAATCATACAATCACAATCATACAATCGCATTCATACAATCACAATCACGCAATCACAATCATACAATCACAATCATACAGTCACAATCATGCAATCACAATCATACAACCATAATCATACAATGACAATCATACAATCACAATCTTACAATCACAATCATACTATCACAATCATACAATCACAATCATACAATCACAATCATACAATCACAATCATACAATCACAATCATACATACAAAATCATGCAATCTCAATCATACAATCACAATCATGCAATCACAATCATACAATCATAAACATACAATGACAATCATACAATCACAATCATACAATCACAATCATACTATCACAATCATACAATCATAATCATACAATCACAATCATACAATCACAATCGTACAATCACAATCGTACAATCACAATCATACAATCATATTCATACAATTACAATCATACAGTCACAATCATACAATCACAATCATACCATCACAATCATACAATCACAATCATACAATCACAATCATACAATCACAATCATACAATCGCAATCATACAATTACAATCTCCAAAATAAAATCTCCCAAATACAATCATACAATCACAATCATACAATCACAATCATACAATCACAATCATACAATCACAATCATACAATCACAATCATACAATCACAATCATACAATCACAATCATACAATCACAATCATACAATCACAATCATACTATCACAATTATACGATCCTAATCATACAATCACAATCATACAATCACAATCATACAATCGCAATCATACAATCACAATCATACAATCACAATCATACTATCACAATTATACGATCCTAATCATACAATCACAATCATACAATCACAATCATACAACCACAGTCATACAATCACAATCATACAATCACAATCATACAATCACAATCATACAATCGCAATCATACAATCGCAATCACACAATCACAATCATACAATAACAATCATACAGTCACAATCATACAATCACAATCATACAATCACAATCATACAATCACAATCATACAATGGCAATCATACAATCACAATCATACATTCAAAATCATGCAATCACAATCATACAATCACAATCATGCAATCACAATCATTCCATCATAATCATACAATCACAATCATACAATCACAATCGTACAATCACAATCGTACAATCACAATCGCACAATCACAATCATACAATCACAGTCATACAATCAGTATCATACAATCACAATCATACTATCACAATCATACAATCACAATCATACAATCACAGTCATACAATCACAATCATACAATCACAATCATACTATCACAATCATACAATCACAATCATACAACCACAATCATACAATCACAATCATACAATCACAATCATACAATCACAATCATACAATCACAATCATACAATCACAATCATACATACAATATCATGCAATCTCAATCATACAATCACAATCATGCAATCACAATCATACAATCATAATCATACAATGACAATCATATAATCACAATCATACAATCACAGTCATACAATCACAGTCATACAATCACAATCATACTATCACAATCATACAATCACAATCATGCAATCACAATCATACAATCATAATCATACAATCATAATCATACAATCACAATCATACAGTCACAGTCATACAATCACAATCATACAATCACAATCATACAATCACAATCATACAATCACAGACATACAATCACAATCATACTTTCACAATCATATTATCACAATCATACAATCACAATCATACAATCACAATCATACAATCACAATCATACATTCAAAATCATGCAATCACTATCATACAATCACAATCATGCAATCACAATCATACAACCATAATCATACCATGACAATCATACAATCACAATCTTACAATCCCAATCATACTATCACAATCATACAATCACAATCATACAATCACAATCATACATACAAAATCATGCAATCTCAATCATACAATGACAATCATGCAATCACAATCATACAATCATAATCATACAATGACAATCATACAATCACAATCATACAATCACAATCATACAACCACAATCAGACAATCACAATCATACAATCACAATCATACAGTCACAATCATGCAATCACAATCATACAACCATAATCATACAACGACAATCATACAATCACAATCTTACATACACAATCATACTATCACAATCATACAATCACAATCATACAATCACAATCATACAATCACAATCATACAATCACAATCATACATTCAAAATCATGCAATCACAATCATGCAATCACAATCATACAATCACAATCATACGATCGCAATCATACAATCACAATCACGCAATCACAATCATACAATCACAATCATACAGTCACAATCATGCAATCACAATCATACAACCATAATCATACAACGACAATCATACAATCACAATCTTACAATCACAATCATACAATCACAGTCATACAATCACAGTCATACTATCACAATCATACTATCACAATCATACAATCACAATCATACAATCACGGTCATACAATTACAATCATACAATCACAATCATACAATCACAATCATACAATCACAATCATACAATCACAATCATACAATCACAATCATACAATCACAATCATACAATCACAATCATGCAATCACAATCATACAATCGCAATCATACAATTACAATCTCCAAAATACAATCTCCCAAATACAATCATACAATCACAATCATACAATCACAATCATACAATCACAATCATACAATCACAATCATACTATCACAATCATACAATCACAACATACAATCACAATCATACAATCACAGTCATACAATCACAATCATACAATCACAATCATACAATCACAATCATACAATCACAATCACACAATCACAATCACACAATCACAATCACACAATCACAATCACACAATCACAATCACACAATCACAATCACACAATCACAATCACACAATCACAATCACACAATCACAATCACACAATCACAATCACACAATCACAATCACACAATCACAATCACACAATCACAATCACACAATCACAATCACACAATCACAATCACACAATCACAATCACACAATCACAATCACACAATCACAATCACACAATCACAATCACACAATCACAATCACACAATCACAATCACACAATCACAATCACACAATCACAATCATACAATCACAATCATACAATCACAATCATACAATCACAATCATACATACAATATCATGCAATCTCAATCATACAATCACAATCATGCAATCACAATCATACAATCATAATCATACAATGACAATCATATAATCACAATCATACAATCACAGTCATACAATCACAGTCATACAATCACAATCATACTATCACAATCATACAATCACAATCATGCAATCACAATCATACAATCATAATCATACAATCATAATCATACAATCACAATCGTACAATCACAATCGTACAATCACAATCGCACAACCACAATCATACAATCACAATCATACTATCACAATCATACAATCACAATCATACAACCACAATCATACAATCACAATCATACAATCACAATCATACAATCATAATCATACAATGACAATCATATAATCACAATCATACAATCACAGTCATACAATCACAGTCATACAATCACAATCATACTATCACAATCATACAATCACAATCATGCAATCACAATCATACAATCATAATCATACAATCATAATCATACAATCACAATCGTACAATCACAATCGTACAATCACAATCGCACAACCACAATCATACAATCACAATCATGCAATCACAATCATTCCATCATAATCATACAATCACAGTCGTACAATCACAATCGTACAATCACAATCGCACAATCACAATCATACAATCACAGTCATACAATCACAATCATACAATTACAATCATACTATCACAATCATACAATCACAATCATACAATCACAATCATACAATCACAGTCATACAATCACAATCATACAATCACAATCATGCTACCACAATCATACAATCACAATCGTACAATCACAATCATACAATCACAATCATACATACAAAATCATGCAATCTCAATCATACAATGACAATCATGCAATCACAATCATACAATCATAATCATACAATGACAATCATACAATCACAATCATACAATCACAATCATACAACCACAATCAGACAATCACAATCATACAATCGCAATCATACAGTCACAATCATGCAATCACAATCATACAACCATAATCATACAACGACAATCATACAATCACAATCTTACATACACAATCATACTATCACAATCATACAATCACAATCATACAATCACAATCATACAATCACAATCATACAATCACAATCATACAATCACAATCATACATTCAAAATCATGCAATCACAATCATACAATCACAATCATACAATCACAATCATACAATCGCAATCATACAATCACAATCACGCAATCACAATCATACAATCACAATCATACAGTCACAATCATGCAATCACAATCATACAACCATAATCATACAACGACAATCATACAATCACAATCTTACAATCACAATCATACAATCACAGTCATACAATCACAGTCATACTATCACAATCATACTATCACAATCATACAATCACAATCATACAATCACGGTCATACAATTACAATCATACAATCACAATCATACAATCACAATCATACAATCACAATCATACAATCACAATCATACAATCACAATCATACAATCACAATCATACAATCACAATCATACAATCACAATCATACAATCACAATCATACAATCGCAATCATACAATTACAATCTCCAAAATACAATCTCCCAAATACAATCATACAATCACAATCATACAATCACAATCATACAATCACAATCATACAATCACAATCATACTATCACAATCATACAATCCTAATCATACAATCACAACATACAATCACAATCATACAATCACAGTCATACAATCACAATCATACAATCACAATCATACAATCACAATCATACAATCGCAATCATACAATCGCAATCACACAATCACAATCATACAATCACAATCATACCGTCAGAATCATACAATCACAATCATACCATCACAATCATACAGTCACAACCATACAATCATAATCATACAATCACAATCATACAATCACAATCATACCATCATAATCATACAATCACAATCATACAATCGCAATCATTCAATCACAATCATACAATCGCAATCATACCATCACAATCATACAATCACAATCATACAATCGCAATCCTACAATTACAATCTCCAAAATACAATCTCCCAAATACAATCATACAATCACAATCATACAATCATAATCATACAATCACAATCATACAATCACAATCATACAATCACAGACATACAATCACAATCTTACAATCACAATCATACTATCACAATCATACAATCACAATCATACAATCACAATCATACAATCACAATCACACAATCACAATCATACATCCAAAATCATGCAATCACAATCATACAATCACAATCATGCAATCACAATCATTCCATCATAATCGTACAATCACAATCGTACAATCACAATCGCACAATCACAATCATACAATCACAGTCATACAATCACAATCATGCTATCACAATCATACTATCACAATCATACAATCACAATCATACAATCACGGTCATACTATCACAATCATACAATCCTAATCATACAATGACAACATACAATCACAATCATACAATCACAGTCATACAATCACAATCATACAATCACAATCATACAATCACAATCTTACAATCACAATCATACAATCACAGTCATACAATCACAGTCATGCTATCACAATCATACTATCACAATCATACAATCACAATCATACAATCACGGTCATACAATTACAATCATACAATCACAATCATACAATCACAATCATACAATCGCAATCATACAATCACAATCACGTAATCACAATCATACAATCACAATCATACAGTCACAATCATACAATCACAATCTTACAATCACAATCATACAATCACAGACATACAATCACAATCATACATTCACAATCATATTATCACAATCATACAATCACAATCATACAATCACAATCATACAATCACAATCATACAATCGCAATCATACAATCGCAATCATACAATTACAATCTCCAAAATACAATCTCCGAAATACAATCATACAATCACAATCATACAATCACAATCATACAATCACAATCATACAATCACAATCATACAATCACAATCATACAATCACAGTCATACAATCACAATCATACTATCACAGTCATACAATCACAATCATACAATCACAATCATACAATCACAGTCATACTATCACAATCATACAATCCTAATCATACAATCACAACATACAATCACAATCATACAAACACAGTCATACAATCACAATCATACAGTCACAATCATACAATCACAATCATACAATCGCTATCATACAATCGCAATCACACAATCACAATCATACAATCACAATCATACAGTCAGAATCATACAATCACAATCATACCATCACAATCATACAGTCGCAACCATACAATCATAATCATACAATCACAATCATACAATCACAATCATACCATCATAATCATACAATCACAATCATACAATCGCAATCATACAATCACAATCATACAATCGCAATCATACCATCACAATCATACAATCACAATTATACAATCACAATCATACAATCACAATCATACAATCACAGACATACAATCACAATCTTACAATCACAATCATACTATCACAATCATACAATCACAATCATACAATCACAATCATACAATCACAATCACACAATCGCAATCATACATCCAAAATCATGCAATCACAATCATACAATCACAATCATGCAATCACAATCATACAATCATAATCATACAATCACAATCATACAATCACAATCATACAATCACAGACATACAATCACAATCTTACAATCACAATCATACTATCACAATCATACAATCACAATCATAGAATCACAATCATACAATCACAATCACACAATCACAATCATACATCCAAAATCATGCAATCACAATCATACAATCACAATCATACAATCACAGTCATACAATCACAATCATACAATCACAATCATACAATCACAATCACACAATCGCAATCATACATCCAAAATCATGCAATCACAATCATACAATCACAATCATGCAATCACAATCATACAATCATAATCATACAATCACAATCATACAATCACAATCATACAATCACAATCATACAATCACAATCATGCTATCACAATCATACAATCACAATCGTACAATCACAATCATACAATCACAATCATACATACAAAATCATGCAATCTCAATCATCCAGTCACAATCATGCAATCACAATCATACAATCACAATCACGTAATCACAATCATACAATCACAATCATACAGTCACAATCATACAATCACAATCATACAATCACAATCATACAATCACAATCATACAATCACAATCATACAATCACAATCATACAATCACAGACATACAATCACAATCATACATTCACAATCATACATTCAAAATCATGCAATCACAATCATACAATCACAATCATGCAATCACAATCATACAACCATAATCATACAATGACAATCATACAATCACAATCTTACAATCCCAATCATACTATCACAATCATACAATCACAATCGTACAATCACAATCATACATACAAAATCATGCAATCTCAATCATACAATGACAATCATGCAATCACAATCATACAATCATAATCATACAATGACAATCATACAATCACAATCATACAATCACAATCATACAACCACAATCAGACAATCTCAATCATACAATCACAATCATACAATCACAGTCATACAATCACAGTCATACTATCACAATCATACTATCGCAATCATACAATCACAATCATACAATCACAATCATACAATCGCAATCATACAATCACAATCACGCAATCACAATCATACAATCACTATCATACAGTCACAATCATGCAATCACAATCATACAACCATAATCATACAATGACAATCATACAATCACAATCTTACAATCACAATCATACTATCACAATCATACAATCACAATCATACTATCACATCATACAATCCTAATCATACAATCACAATCATACAATCACAATCATACAATCACAGTCATACAATTACAATCATACAATCACAATCATACAATCACAATCATACAATCACAATCATACAATCACAATCATACAATCACAATCATACAATCGCAATCATACAATTACAATCTCCAAAATACAATCTCCCAAATACAATCATACAATCACAATCACACAATCACAATCATACAATAACAATCATACAGTCACAATCATATTATCACAATCATACAATCACAATCATACAATCGCAATCATACAATTACAATCTCCAAAATACAATCTCCCAAATACAATCATACAATCACAATCATACAATCACAGTCATACAATCACAATCATACTATCACAATCATACAATCACAATCATACTATCACAATCATACAATCCTAATCATACAATCACAATCATACAATCACAATCATACAATCACAGTCATACAATCACAATCATACAATCACAATCATACAATCATAATCATACAATTACAATCATACAATCACAATCATACAATCACAATCATACAATCACAATTATACAATCACAATCATACAATCACAATCATACAATCACAGACATACAATCACAATCTTACAATCACAATCATACTATCACAATCATACAATCACAATCATACAATCACAATCATACAATCACAATCACACAATCGCAATCATACATCCAAAATCATGCAATCACAATCATACAATCACAATCATGCAATCACAATCATACAATCATAATCATACAATCACAATCATACAATCACAATCATACAATCACAGACATACAATCACAATCTTACAATCACAATCATACTATCACAATCATACAATCACAATCATACAATCACAATCATACAATCACAATCACACAATCACAATCATACATCCAAAATCATGCAATCACAATCATACAATCACAATCATACAATCACAGTCATACAATCACAATCATACAATCACAATCATACAATCACAATCACACAATCGCAATCATACATCCAAAATCATGCAATCACAATCATACAATCACAATCATGCAATCACAATCATACAATCATAATCATACAATCACAATCATACAATCACAATCATACAATCACAATCATACAATCACAATCATGCTATCACAATCATACAATCACAATCGTACAATCACAATCATACAATCACAATCATACATACAAAATCATGCAATCTCAATCATCCAGTCACAATCATGCAATCACAATCATACAATCACAATCACGTAATCACAATCATACAATCACAATCATACAGTCACAATCATACAATCACAATCATACAATCACAATCATACAATCACAATCATACAATCACAATCATACAATCACAATCATACAATCACAGACATACAATCACAATCATACATTCACAATCATACATTCAAAATCATGCAATCACAATCATACAATCACAATCATGCAATCACAATCATACAACCATAATCATACAATGACAATCATACAATCACAATCTTACAATCCCAATCATACTATCACAATCATACAATCACAATCGTACAATCACAATCATACATACAAAATCATGCAATCTCAATCATACAATGACAATCATGCAATCACAATCATACAATCATAATCATACAATGACAATCATACAATCACAATCATACAATCACAATCATACAACCACAATCAGACAATCTCAATCATACAATCACAATCATACAATCACAGTCATACAATCACAGTCATACTATCACAATCATACTATCGCAATCATACAATCACAATCATACAATCACAATCATACAATCGCAATCATACAATCACAATCACGCAATCACAATCATACAATCACTATCATACAGTCACAATCATGCAATCACAATCATACAACCATAATCATACAATGACAATCATACAATCACAATCTTACAATCACAATCATACTATCACAATCATACAATCACAATCATACTATCACATCATACAATCCTAATCATACAATCACAATCATACAATCATAATCATACAATCACAGTCATACAATTACAATCATACAATCACAATCATACAATCACAATCACGTAATCACAATCATACAATCACAATCATACAGTCACAATCATACAATCACAATCATACAGTCACAATCATACAATCACAATCATACAATCACAGACATACAATCACAATCATACATTCACAATCATATTATCACAATCATACAATCACAATCATACAATCACAATCATACAATCACAATCATACAATCGCAATCATACAATCGCAATCATACAATTACAATCTCCAAAATACAATCTCCGAAATACAATCATACAATCACAATCATACAATCACAATCATACAATCACAATCATACAGTCACAGTCATACAATCACAATCATACTATCACAGTCATACAATCACAATCATACAATCACAATCATACAATCACAGTCATACTATCACAATCATACAATCCTAATCATACAATCACAACATACAATCACAATCATACAAACACAGTCATACAATCACAATCATACAATCACAATCATACAATCACAATCATACAATCGCAATCATACAATCGCAATCACACATCACAATCATACAATCACAATCATACAGTCAGAATCATACAATCACAATCATACCATCACAATCATACAGTCACAACCATACAATCATAATCATACAATCACAATCATACAATCACAATCATACCATCATAATCATACAATTACAATCATACAATCGCAATCATACAATCACAATCATACAATCGCAATCATACCATCACCATCATACAATCACAATCATACAATCACAATCATACAATCACAATCATACAATCACAGACATACAATCACAATCTCACAATCACAATCATACTATCACAATCATACAATCACAATCATACAATCACAATCATACAATCACAATCACACAATCACAATCATACATCCAAAATCATGCAATCACAATCATACAATCACAATCATGCAATCACAATCATACAATCCTAATCATACAATCACAACATACAATCACAATCATACAAACACAGTCATACAATCACAATCATACAATCACAATCATACAATCACAATCATACAATCGCAATGATACAATCGCAATCACACAATCACAATCATACAATCACAATCATACAGTCAGAATCATACAATCACAATCATACCATCACAATCATACAGTCACAACCATACAATCATAATCATACAATCACAATCATACAATCACAATCATACCATCATAATCATACAATCACAATCATACAATCACAACATACAATCACAATCATACAAACACAGTCATACAATCACAATCATACAATCACAATCATACAATCACAATCATACAATCGCAATCATACAATCGCAATCACACAATCACAATCATAAAATCACAATCATACAATCACAATCATACAATCACAGTCATACAATCACAATCATACAATCACAATCATGCTATCACAATCATACAATCACAGACATACAATCACAATCATACATTCACAGTCATATTATCACAATCATACAATCACAATCATACAATCACAATCATACAATCACAATCATACAATCACACTCATACATTCAAAATCATGCAATCACAATCATACAATCACAATCATGCAATCACAATCATACAACCATAATCATACAATGACAATCATACAATCACAATCTCACAATCCCAATCATACTATCACAATCATACAATCACAATCATACAATCACAATCATACATACAAAATCATGCAATCTCAATCATACAATGACAATCATGCAATCACAATCATACAATCATAATCATACAATGACAATCATACAATCACAATCATACAATCACAATCATACAACCACAATCAGACAATCTCAATCATACAATCACAATCATACAATCACAGTCATACAATCACAGTCATACTATCACAATCATACTATCACAATCATACAATCACAATCATACAATCACAATCATACAATCGCAATCATACAATCACAATCACGCAATCACAATCATACAATCACAATCATACAGTCACAATCATGCAATCACAATCATACAACCATAATCATACAATGACAATCATACAATCACAATCATACAATCACAATCATACTATCACAATCATACAATCACAATCATACTATCACAATCATACAATCCTAATCATACAATCACAATCATACAATCACAATCATACAATCACAGTCATACAATTACAATCATACAATCACAATCATACAATCACAATCATACAATCACAATCATACAATCACAATCATACAATCACAATCATACAATCGCAATCATACAATTACAATCTCCAAAATACAATCTCCCAAATACAATCATACAATCACAATCACACAATCACAATCATACAATAACAATCATACAGTCACAATCATATTATCACAATCATACAATCACAATCATACAATCGCAATCATACAATTACAATCTCCAAAATACAATCTCCCAAATACAATCATACAATCACAATCATAGAATCACAATCATACAATCACAGTCATACAATCACAATCATACTATCACAATCATACAATCACAATCATACTATCACAATCATACAATAACAATCATACAATCACAATCATACAATCACAATCATACAATCATAATCGTACAATCACAATCGTACAATCACAATCGTACAATCACAATCGTACAATCACAATCGCACAATCACAATCATACAATCACAGTCATACAATCACAATCATACAATCACAATCATACAATCACAATCATACAATCACAATCGTACTATCACAATCATACAATCCTAATCATACAATCACAATCATACAATCACAATCATACAATCACAGTCATACAATCACAATCATACTATCACAATCATACAATCCTAATCATACAATCACAATCATACAATCACAATCATACAATCACAGTCATACAATCACAGTCATACAAGCACAATCATACAATCACAATCATACAATCGCAATCATACAATCGCAATCACACAATCACAACCATACCACCACAATCATACAGTCACAATCATACAATCACAATCATACAATCACAATCATACAATCGCAATCATACAATCACAATCATACAATCATAATCATACAATCACAATCATACGATCGCAATCATACAATCGCAATCATACCATCACAATCATACAGTCACAACCATACAATCATAATCATACAATCACAATCATACAATCACAATCATGCAATCATAACCATACAATCACAATCATACAATCGCAATCATACAATCACACACATTCAATCGTTATCATACCATCACAATCATACAATCACAATCATACAATCATAATCTTACAATTACACTCATACAATCACAATCATACAATCACAATCATACAATCACAATCATAGAATCACAATCATGCAATCACAATCATACAATCACAATCATACAATCACAATCATATAATCACAATCATGCAATCGCAATCATTCCATCATAATCATACAATCGCAATCATACAATCACAATCGTACAATCACAATCGTACAATCACAATCGCACAATCACACTCATACAATCACAGTCATACAATCACAATCATACAATCACAATCATACAATCACAATCATACAATCACAATCATACAATCACAATCATACATACAAAATCATGCAATCTCAATCATACAGTCACAATCATGCAATCACAATCATACAATCATAATCATACAATGACAATCACACAATCACAATCATACAATCACAGTCATACAATCACAGTCATACAATCACAATCATACAATCACAATCATGCAATCACAATCATACAATCATAATCATACAATCACAATCATACAATCACAATCATGCAATCGCAATCATACAATCACAATCACACAATCACAATCATACAATCACAATCATGGAATCGCAATCATTCCATCATAATCATACAATCACAATCATACAATCACAATCGTACAATCACAATCGTACAATCACAATCGCACAATCACAATCATACAATCACAGTCATACAATCACAATCATACAATGACAATCATACAATCACAATCATGCAATCACAATCATACAATCACAATCATACAATCACAATCATATAATCACAATCATGCAATCGCAATCATTCCATCATAATCATACAATCGCAATCATACAATCACAATCGCACAATCACAATCATACAATCACAGTCATACAATCACAATCATACAATCACAATCATACAATCACAATCATACAATCACTATCATACATACAAAATCATGCAATCTCAATCATACTGTCACAATCATGCAATCACAATCATACAATCATAATCATACAATGACAATCATACAATCACAATCATGCAATCACAGTCATACATTCACAGTCATACAATCACAATCATACTATCACAATCATACAATCACAATCATGCAATCACAATCATACAATCACAGTCATACAATCACAGTCATACAATCACAATCATACTATCACAATCATACAATCACAATCATGCAATCACAATCATACAATCATAATCATACAATCACAATCATACAATCACAATCATGCAATCGCAATCATACAATCACAATCACACAATCACAATCATACAATCACAATCATGCAATCGCAATCATTCCATCATAATCATACAATCACAATCATACAATCACAATCGTACAATCACAATCGTACAATCACAATCGCACAATCACAATCATACAATCACAGTCATACAATCACAATCATACAATCACAATCATACAATCCCAATCATACAATCACAATCATACATACAAAATCATGCAATCTCAATCATACAGTCACAATCATGCAATCACAATCATACAATCATAATCATACAATGACAATCATACAATCACAATCATACAATCACAGTCATACAATCACAGTCATACAATCACAATCATACTATCACAATCATACAATCACAATCATGCAATCACAATCATACAATCATAATCATACAATCATAATCATACAATCACAATCGTACTATCGCAATCGTACAATCACATTCGCACAATCACAATCATACAATCACAGTCATACAATCACAATCATACAATCACAATCATACTATCACAGTCATACAATCACAATCATACAATCACAATCATACAATCACAATCATACAATCACAATCATACAATCACAATCATACAATCACAATCATACAATCACAATCATACAATCGCAATCATACAATTACAATCTCCAAAATACAATCTCCCAAATACAATCATACAATCACAATCATACAATCACAATCATACAATCACAATCATACAATCGCAATCATACAATTACAATCTCCAAAATACAATCTCCCAAATACAATCATACAATCACAATCATACAATCATAATCATACAATCACAATCATACAATCACAGACATACAATCACAATCTTACAATCACAATCATACTATCACAATCATACAATCACAATCATACAATCACAATCATACAATCACAATCACACAATCACAATCATACATCCAAAATCATGCAATCACAATCATACAATCACTATCATGCAATCACAATCATTCCATCATAATCATACAATCACAATCGTACAATCACAATCGTACAATCACAATCGTACAATCACAATCGCACAATCACAATCATACAATCACAGTCATACAATCACAATCATACAATCACAATCATACTATCACAATCATACAATCACAATCATACAATCACAATCATACAATCACAGTCATACAATCACAATCATACAATCACAATCATACTATCACAGTCATACAATCACAATCATACAATCACAATCATACAATCACAATCATACGATCACAATCATAAAATCATAATCATACAATTACAATCATACAATCACAATCATACAATCACAATCATACAATCACAATCATACAATCACAATCATACAATCACAATCATACAATCGCAATCATACAATTACAATCTCCAAAATACAATCTCCCAAATACAATCATACAATCACAATCATACACTCACAATCATACAATCACAATCATACAATCGCAATCATACAATTACAATCTCCAAAATACAATCTCCCAAATACAATCATACAATCACAATCATACAATCATAATCATACAATCACAATCATACAATCACAATCATACAATCACAGACATACAATCACAATCTTACAATCACAATCATACTATCACAATCATACAATCACAATCATACAATCACAATCATACAATCACAATCATACAATCACAATCACACAATCACAATCATACATCCAAAATCATGCAATCACAATCATACAATCACTATCATGCAATCACAATCATTCCATCATAATCATACAATCACAATCGTACAATCACAATCGTACAATCACAATCGTACAATCACAATCGCACAATCACAATCATACAATCACAGTCATACAATCACAATCATACAATCACAATCATACTATCACAATCATACAATCACAATCATACAATCGCAATCATACAATCACAGTCATACAATCACAATCATACAATCACAATCATGCTATCACAATCATACAATCACAATCGTCCAATCACAATCATACAATCACAATCATACATACAAAATCATGCAATCTCAATCATACAGTCACAATCATGCAATCACAATCATACAATCATAATCATACAATGACAATCATACAATCACAATCATACAATCACAATCATACAATCACAATCATACAATCGCAATCATACAATCACAATCACGTAATCACAATCATACAATCACAATCATACAGTCACAATCATACAATCACAATCATACAATCACAATCATACAATCACAATCATACAATCACAGACATACAATCACAATCATACATTCACAATCATATTATCACAATCATACAATCACAATCATACAATCACAATCATACAATCACAATCATACATTCAAAATCATGCAATCACAATCATACAATCACAATCATGCAATCACAATCATACAACCATAATCATACAATGACAATCATACAATCACAATCTTACAATCCCAATCATACTATCACAATCATACAATCACAATCATACAATCACAATCATACAATCACAATCACACAATCACAATCATACATCCAAAATCATGCAATCACAATCATACAATCACAATCATGCAATCGCAATCATTCCATCATAATCATACAATCACAATCATACAATCACAATCGTACAATCACAATCGTACAATCACAATCGCACAATCACAATCATACAATCACATTCATACAATCACAATCATGCAATCACAATCATACAATCATAATCATACAATGACAATCATACAATCACAATCATACAATCACAGTCATACAATCACAGTCATACAATCACAATCATACTATCACAATCATACAATCACAATCATGCAATCACAATCATACAATCATAATCATACAATCATAATCATACAATCACAATCGTACTATCGCAATCGTACAATCACATTCGCACAATCACAATCATACAATCACTGTCATACAATCACAATCATACAATCACAATCATACTATCACAGTCATACAATCACAATCATACAATCACAATCATACAATCACAATCATACGATCACAATCATAAAATCATAATCATACAATTACAATCATACAATCACAATCATACTATCACAATCATGCAATCACAATCATACAATCACAATCATACAATCACAATCACACAATCACAATCATACATCCAAAATCATGCAATCACAATCATACAATCACTATCATGCAATCACAATCATTCCATCATAATCATACAATCACAATCGTACAATCACAATCGTACAATCACAATCGTACAATCACAATCGCACAATCACAATCATACAATCACAGTCATACAATCACAATCATACAATCACAATCATACTATCACAATCATACAATCACAATCATACAATCACAATCATACAATCACAGTCATACAATCACAATCATACAATCACAATCATACTATCACAGTCATACAATCACAATCATACAATCACAATCATACAATCACAATCATACGATCACAATCATAAAATCATAATCATACAATTACAATCATACAATCACAATCATACAATCACAATCATACAATCACAATCATACAATCACAATCATACAATCACAATCATACAATCACAATCATACAATCGCAATCATACAATTACAATCTCCAAAATACAATCTCCCAAATACAATCATACAATCACAATCATACACTCACAATCATACAATCACAATCATACAATCGCAATCATACAATTACAATCTCCAAAATACAATCTCCCAAATACAATCATACAATCACAATCATACAATCATAATCATACAATCACAATCATACAATCACAATCATACAATCACAGACATACAATCACAATCTTACAATCACAATCATACTATCACAATCATACAATCACAATCATACAATCACAATCATACAATCACAATCACACAATCACAATCATACATCCAAAATCATGCAATCACAATCATACAATCACTATCATGCAATCACAATCATTCCATCATAATCATACAATCACAATCGTACAATCACAATCGTACAATCACAATCGTACAATCACAATCGCACAATCACAATCATACAATCACAGTCATACAATCACAATCATACAATCACAATCATACTATCACAATCATACAATCACAATCATACAATCGCAATCATACAATCACAATCATACATTCAAAATCATGCAATCACAATCATACAATCACAATCATGCAATCGCAATCATACAACCATAATCATACAATGACAATCATACAATCACAATCTTACAATCCCAATCATACTATCACAATCATACAATCGCAATCATACAATCACAATCACGTAATCACAATCATACAATCACAGTCATACAATCACAATCATACAATCACAATCATACAATCACAATCATACAATCACAATCATACAATCACAATCATACAATCGCAATCATACAAAACAATCTCCAAAATACAATCTCCCAAATACAATCATACAATCACAATCACACAATCACAATCATACAATAACAATCATACAGTCACAATCATATTATCACAATCATACAATCACAATCATACAATCACAATCATACAATCACAATCATAAAATCACAATCATACAATCACAATCATACAATCACAATCATACAATCACAATCATACAATCACAATCATACAATCACAATCATACAATCACAACATACAATCGCAATCATACAATCACAATCATACTATCACAATCATACAATCCTAATCATACAATCACAACATACAATCACAATCATACAATCACAGTCATACAATCACAATCATACAATCACAATCATACAATCACAATCATACAATCGGAATCATACAATCGCAATCACACAATCACAATCATACAATCACAATCGTACAGTCAGAATCATACAATCACAATCATACCATCACAATCATACAGTCACAACCATACAATCATAATCATACAATCACAGACATAAAATCACAATCCTACATTCACAATCATATTATCACAATCATGCAATCACAATCATACAATCACAATCATGCAATCACAATCATACAACCATAATCATAGAATGACAATCATACAATCACAATCTTACAATCCCAATCATACTATCACAATCATACAATCACAATCATACAATCACAATCACACAATCACAATCATACATCCAAAATCATGCAATCACAATCATACAATCACAATCATACTATCACAATCATACTATCACAATCATACAATCACAATCATACAATCACAATCATACAATCACAGTCATACAACCACAATCATACAATCACAATCATACAATCACAATCATACAATCACAATCATACAATCACAATCATACAATCACAATCATACAATCACAATCATACAATCACAATCATACAATCACAATCATACAATCACAATCATACAATCGCAATCATACAATTACAATCTCCAAAATACAATCTCCCAAATACGATCATACAATCACAATCACACAATCACAATCATACAATAACAATCATACAGTCACAATCATATTATCACAATCATACAATCACAATCATACAATCACAATCATACAATCACAATCATACAATCACAATCATACAATCACAATCATACAATCGCAATCATACAATTGCAATCTCCAAAATACAATCTCCCAAATACAATCATACGATCACAATCACACAATCACAATCATACAATAACAATCATACATTCACAATCATATTATCACAATCATACAATCACAATCATACAATCACAATCATACAATTACAATCTCCAAAATACAATCTCCCAAATACAATCATACAATCACAATCATACAATCACAATCATACAATCACAATCATACAATCACAGTCATACAATCACAATCATACTATCACAATCATACAATCACAATCATACTATCACAATCATACTATCACAATCATACAATCCTAATCATACAATCACAATCATACAATCACAATCATACAATCACAGACATACAATCACAATCATACAGTCACAATCATACAATCATAATCATACAATTACAATCATACAATCACAATCATACAATCACCATCATACAATCACAATCATACAATCACAATCATACAATCACAATCATACAATCACAATCATACAATCACAATCGTACAATCATAATCGTACAATCACAATCGTACAATCACAATCGTACAATCACAATCGTACAATCACAATCGCACAATCACAATCATACGATCACAGTCATACACTCACAATCATACAATCACAATCATACAATCACAATCATACTATCACAATCATACTATCACAATCATACAATCACAATCATACAATCACAATCATACAATCACAATCATACAATCACAGTCATACAATCACAATCATACAATCACAATCATACAATCACAATCATACATTCAAAATCATGCAATCACAATCATACAATCACAATCATGCAATCACAATCATACAACCATAATCATACAATGAGAATCATACAATCACAATCTTACAATCCCAATCATACTATCACAATCATACAATCACAATCATACAATCACAATCACACAATCACAATCATACATCCAAAATCATGCAATCACAATCATACCATCACAATCATACAATCGCAATCATACAATTACAATCTCCAAAATACAATCTCCCAAATACAATCATACAATCACAATCACACAATCACAATCATACAATAACAATCATACTATCACAATCATACTATCACAATCATACAATCACAATCATACAATCACAATCATACAATCACAGTCATACAATCACAATCATACAATCACAATCATACAATCACAATCACGCAATCACAATCATACAATCACAATCATACAGTCACAATCATGCAATCACAGTCATACAACCATAATCATACAATGACAATCATACAATCACAATCTTACAACCACAATCATACTATCACAATCATACAATCACAATCATACTATCACAATCATACAATCCTAATCATACAATCACAATCATACAATCACAATCATACAATCGCAGTCATACAATTACAATCATACAATCACAATCATACAATCACAATCGTACAATCACAATCATACAATCACAATCATACAATCACAATCATACAATCGCAATCATACAATTACAATCTCCAAAATACAATCTCCCAAATACAATCATACAATCACAATCACACAATCACAATCATACAATAACAATCATACAGTCACAATCATATTATCACAATCATACAATCACAATCATACAATCGCAATACAACAATTACAATCTCCAAAATACAATCTCCCAAATACAATCATACAATCACAATCATACAATCACAATCATACAATCACAGTCATACAATCACAATCATACTATCACAATCATACAATCACAATCATACTATCACAATCATACAATCCTAATCATACAATCACAATCATACAATCACAATCATACAATCACAGTCATACAATCACAATCATACAATCACAATCATACAATCATAATCATACAATTACAATCATACAATCACAATCATACAATCACAATCATACATACAAAATCATGCAATCTCAATCATACAGTCACAATCATGCAATCACAATCATACAATCATAATCATACAATGACAATCATACAATCACAATCATACAATCCTAATCATACAATCACAATCATACAATCACAATCATACAATCACAGTCATACAATCACAATCATACAATCACAATCATACAATCGCAATCATACAATCATAATCATACAATCACAATCATACAATCGCAATCATACAATCACACACATACAATCGTTATCATACCATCACAATCATACAATCACAATCATACAATCATAATCTTAGAATTACACTCATACAATCACAATCATACAATCACAATCATACAATCACAATCATACAATCACAATCATGCAATCACAATCATACAATCACAATCATACAATCACAATCATACAATCACAATCATGCAGTCGCAATCATTCCATCATAATCATACAATCACAATCATACAATCACAATCGTACAATGACAGTCGTACAATCACAATCGCATAATCACAATCATACAATCACAATCATACAATCACAATCATACAATCATAATCATACAATTACAATCATACAATCACAATCATACAATCACAATCATACAATCACAATCATACAATCACAATCATACAATCACAGTCATACAATCACAATCATACTATCACAATCATACAATCACAATCATACTATCACAATCATACTATCACAATCATACAATCCTAATCATACAATCACAATCATACAATCACAATCATACAATCACAATCATACAATCACAGACATACAATCACAATCATACAGTCACAATCATACAATCATAATCATACAATTACAATCATACAATCACAAACATACAATCACCATCATACAATCACAATCATACAATCACAATCATACAATCACAATCATACAATCACAATCATACAATCACAATCATACAATCATAATCGTACAATCACAATCGTACAATCACAATCGTACAATCACAATCGTACAATCACAATCGCACAATCACAATCATACGATCACAGTCATACACTCACAATCATACAATCACAATCATACAATCACAATCATACTATCACAATCATACTATCACAATCATACAATCACAATCATACAATCACAATCATACAATCACAATCATACAATCACAGTCATACAATCACAATCATACAATCACAATCATACAATCACAATCATACAATCACAATCATACATTCAAAATCATGCAATCACAATCATACAATCACAATCATGCAATCACAATCATACAACCATAATCATACAATGAGAATCATACAATCACAATCTTACAACCCCAATCATACTATCACAATCATACAATCACAATCATACAATCACAATCACACAATCACAATCATACATCCAAAATCATGCAATCACAATCATACCATCACAATCATACAATCGCAATCATACAATTACAATCTCCAAAATACAATCTCCCAAATACAATCATACAATCACAATCACACAATCACAATCATACAATAACAATCATACTATCACAATCATACTATCACAATCATACAATCACAATCATACAATCACAATCATACAATCACAGTCATACAATCACAATCATACAATCACAATCATACAATCACAATCACGCAATCACAGTCATACAATCACAATCATACAGTCACAATCATGCAATCACAGTCATACAACCATAATCATACAATGACAATCATACAATCACAATCTTACAACCACAATCATACTATCACAATCATACAATCACAATCATACTATCACAATCATACAATCCTAATCATACAATCACAATCATACAATCACAATCATACAATCACAGTCATACAATTACAATCATACAATCACAATCATACAATCACAATCATACAATCACAATCATACAATCACAATCATACAATCACAATCATACAATCGCAATCATACAATTACAATCTCCAAAATACAATCTCCCAAATACAATCATACAATCACAATCACACAATCACAATCATACAATAACAAACATACAGTCACAATCATATTATCACAATCATACAATCACAATCATACAATCGCAATACAACAATTACAATCTCCAAAATACAATCTCCCAAATACAATCATACAATCACAATCATACAATCACAATCATACAATCACAGTCATACAATCACAATCATACTATCACAATCATACAATCACAATCATACTATCACAATCATACAATCCTAATCATACAATCACAATCATACAATCACAGTCATACAATCACAATCATACAATCACAATCATACAATCATAATCATACAATTACAATCATACAATCACAATCATACAATCACAATCATACATACAAAATCATGCAATCTCAATCATACAGTCACAATCATGCA
This sequence comes from Megachile rotundata, assembly GCF_050947335.1. NCBI lineage: Eukaryota > Metazoa > Arthropoda > Insecta > Hymenoptera > Megachilidae > Megachile > Megachile rotundata. The sequence goes on along the minus strand of NW_027473335.1, from coordinate 113,631 downwards.
ATCACAATCATACAATCATAATCATACAATGACAATCATACAATCACAATCATACAATCCTAATCATACAATCACAATCATACAATCACAATCATACAATCACAGTCATACAATCACAATCATACAATCACAATCATACAATCGCAATCATACAATCATAATCATACAATCACAATCATACAATCGCAATCATACAATCACACACATACAATCGTTATCATACCATCACAATCATACAATCACAATCATACAATCATAATCTTAGAATTACACTCATACAATCACAATCATACAATCACAATCATACAATCACAATCATACAATCACAATCATGCAATCACAATCATACAATCACAATCATACAATCACAATCATACAATCACAATCATGCAATCGCAATCATTCCATCATAATCATACAATCACAATCATACAATCACAATCGTACAATGACAGTCGTACAATCACAATCGCATAATCACAATCATACAATCACAATCATACAATCACAATCATACAATCATAATCATACAATTACAATCATACAATCACAATCATACAATCACAATCATACAATCACAATCATACAATCACAGTCATACAATCACAATCATACAATCACAATCATACAATCGCAATCATACAATCATAATCATACAATCACAATCATACAATCGCAATCATACAATCACACACATACAATCGTTATCATACCATCACAATCATACAATCACAATCATACAATCATAATCTTAGAATTACACTCATACAATCACAATCATACAATCACAATCATACAATCACAATCATACAATCACAATCATGCAATCACAATCATACAATCACAATCATACAATCACAATCATACAATCACAATCATGCAATCGCAATCATTCCATCATAATCATACAATCACAATCATACAATCACAATCGTACAATGACAGTCGTACAATCACAATCGCATAATCACAATCATACAATCACAATCATACAATCACAATCATACAATCATAATCATACAATTACAATCATACAATCACAATCATACAATCACAATCATACAATCACAATCATACAATCACAATCATACAATCACAATCATACAATCACAATCATACAATCACATTCATACAATCACAATCATACAATCGCAATCATACAATTACAATCTCCAAAATACAATCTCCCAAATACAATCATACAATCACAATCATACAATCACAATCATACAATCACAATCATACAATCACAGTCATACAATCACAATCATACTATCACAATCATACAATCACAATCATACTATCACAATCATACTATCACAATCATACAATCCTAATCATACAATCACAATCATACAATCACAATCATACAATCACAGACATACAATCACAATCATACAGTCACAATCATACAATCATAATCATACAATTACAATCATACAATCACAATCATACAATCACCATCATACAATCACAATCATACAATCACAATCATACAATCACAATCATACAATCACAATCATACAATCACAATCATACAATCATAATCGTACAATCACAATCGTACAATCACAATCGTACAATCACAATCGTACAATCACAATCGCACAATCACAATCATACGATCACAGTCATACACTCACAATCATACAATCACAATCATACAATCACAATCATACTATCACAATCATACTATCACAATCATACAATCACAATCATACAATCACAATCATACAATCACAATCATACAATCACAGTCATACAATCACAATCATACAATCACAATCATACAATCACAATCATACATTCAAAATCATGCAATCACAATCATACAATCACAATCATGCAATCACAATCATACAACCATAATCATACAATGAGAATCATACAATCACAATCTTACAATCCCAATCATACTATCACAATCATACAATCACAATCATACAATCACAATCACACAATCACAATCATACATCCAAAATCATGCAATCACAATCATACCATCACAATCATACAATCGCAATCATACAATTACAATCTCCAAAATACAATCTCCCAAATACAATCATACAATCACAATCACACAATCACAATCATACAATAACAATCATATTATCACAATCATACTATCACAATCATACAATCACAATCATACAATCACAATCATACAATCACAGTCATACAATCACAATCATACAATCACAATCACGCAATCACAATCATACAATCACAATCATACAGTCACAATCATGCAATCACAGTCATACAACCATAATCATACAATGACAATCATACAATCACAATCTTACAACCACAATCATACTATCACAATCATACAATCACAATCATACTATCACAATCATACAATCCTAATCATACAATCACAATCATACAATCACAATCATAGAATCACAGTCATACAATTACAATCATACAATCACAATCATACAATCACAATCATACAATCACAATCATACAATCACAATCATACAATCACAATCATACAATCGCAATCATACAATTACAATCTCCAAAATACAATCACCCAAATACAATCATACAATCACAATCACACAATCACAATCATACAATAACAATCATACAGTCACAATCATATTATCACAATCATACAATCACAATCATACAATCGCAATACAACAATTACAATCTCCAAAATACAATCTCCCAAATACAATCATACAATCACAATCATACAATCACAATCATACAATCACAGTCATACAATCACAATCATACTATCACAATCATACAATCACAATCATACTATCACAATCATACAATCCTAATCATACAATCACAATCATACAATCACAATCATACAATCACAGTCATACAATCACAATCATACAATCACAATCATACAATCATAATCATACAATTACAATCATACAATCACAATCATACAATCACAATCATACATACAAAATCATGCAATCTCAATCATACAGTCACAATCATGCAATCACAATCATACAATCATAATCATACAATGACAATCATACAATCACAATCATACAATCCTAATCATACAATCACAATCATACAATCACAATCATACAATCACAGTCATACAATCACAATCATACAATCACAATCATACAATCACAATCATACAATCACAATCATACAATCACAATCATACAATCACAATCATACAATCACAATCATACAATCGCAATCATACAATCATAATCATACAATCACAATCATACAATCGCAATCATACAATCACACACATACAATCGTTATCATACCATCACAATCATACAATCACAATCGTACAATCATAATCTTAGAATTACACTCATACAATCACAATCATACAATCACAATCATACAATCACAATCATACAATCACAATCATGCAATCACAATCATACAATCACAATCATACAATCACAATCATACAATCACAATCATGCAATCGCAATCATTCCATCATAATCATACAATCACAATCATACAATCACAATCGTACAATGACAGTCGTACAATCACAATCGCATAATCACAATCATACAATCACAGTCATACAATCACAATCATACAATCACAATCATACTATCACAGTCATACAATCACAATCATACAATCACAATCATACAATCACAATCATACAATCACAATCATACAATCACAATCATACAATCATAATCATACAATTACAATCATACAATCACAATCATACAATCACAATCATACAATCACAATCATACAATCACAATCATACAATCACAATCATACAATCACATTCATACAATCACAATCATACAATCGCAATCATACAATTACAATCTCCAAAATACAATCTCCCAAATACAATCATACAATCACAATCATACAATCACAATCATACAATCACAATCATACAATCACAATCATACAATCACAATCATACTATCACAATCATACAATCCCAATCATACAATCACAACATACAATCACAATCATACAATCACAATCATACTATCACAATCATACAATCCTAATCATACAATCACAACATACAATCACAATCATACAATCACAGTCATACAATCACAATCATACAATCACAATCATACAATCACAATCATACAATCGCAATCATACAATCGCAATCACACAATCACAATCATACAATCACAATCATACAGTCAGAATCATACAATCACAATCATACCATCACAATCATACAGTCACAACCATACAATCATAATCATACAATCACAATCATACAATCACAATCATACCATCATAATCATACAATCACAATCATACAATCGCAATCATACAATCACAATCATACAATCGCAATCATACAATCACAATCATACAATCACAATCATACAATCGCAATCATACAATTACAATCTCCAAAATACAATCTCCCAAATGCAATCATACAATCACAATCATACAATCACAATCATACAATCACAGTCATACTATCACAATCATACTATCACAATCATACAATCACAATCATACTATCACAATCATACAATCCTAATCATACAATCACAATCATACCATCACAATCATACAATCGCAATCATACAATTACAATCTCCAAAATACAATCTCCCAAATACAATCATACAATCACAATCACACAATCACAATCATACAATAACAATCATACTATCACAATCATACTATCACAATCATACAATCACAATCATACAATCACAATCATACAATCACAGTCATACAATCACAATCATACAATCACAATCATACAATCACAATCACGCAATCACAATCATACAATCACAATCATACAGTCACAATCATGCAATCACAGTCATACAACCATAATCATACAATGACAATCATACAATCACAATCTTACAACCACAATCATACTATCACAATCATACAATCACAATCATACTATCACAATCATACAATCCTAATCATACAATCACAATCATACAATCACAATCATACAATCACAGTCATACAATTACAATCATACAATCACAATCATACAATCACAATCATACAATCACAATCATACAATCACAATCATACAATCACAATCATACAATCGCAATCATACAATTACAATCTCCAAAATACAATCTCCCAAATACAATCATACAATCACAATCACACAATCACAATCATACAATAACAATCATACAGTCACAATCATATTATCACAATCATACAATCACAATCATACAATCGCAATACAACAATTACAATCTCCAAAATACAATCTCCCAAATACAATCATACAATCACAATCATACAATCACAATCATACAATCACAATCATACAATCACAGTCATACAATCACAATCGTACTATCACAATCATACAATCACAATCATACTATCACAATCATACAATCCTAATCATACAATCACAATCATACAATCACAATCATACAATCACAGTCATACAATCACAATCATACAATCACAGTCATACAATCATAATCATACAATTACAATCATACAATCACAATCATACAATCACAATCATACATACAAAATCATGCAATCTCAATCATACAGTCACAATCATGCAATCACAATCATACAATCATAATCATACAATGACAATCATACAATCACAATCATACAATCCTAATCATACAATCACAATCATACAATCACAATCATACAATCACAGTCATACAATCACAATCATACAATCACAATCATACAATCACAATCATACAATCACAATCATACAATCACAATCATACAATCACAATCATACAATCACAATCATACAATCGCAATCATACAATCATAATCATACAATCACAATCATACAATCGCAATCATACAATCACACACATACAATCGTTATCATACCATCACAATCATACAATCACAATCATACAATCATAATCTTAGAATTACACTCATACAATCACAATCATACAATCACAATCATACAATCACAATCATACAATCACAATCATGCAATCACAATCATACAATCACAATCATACAATCACAATCATACAATCACAATCATGCAATCGCAATCATTCCATCATAATCATACAATCACAATCATACAATCACAATCGTACAATGACAGTCGTACAATCACAATCGCATAATCACAATCATACAATCACAGTCATACAATCACAATCATACAATCACAATCATACTATCACAGTCATACAATCACAATCATACAATCACAATCATACAATCACAATCATACAATCACAATCATACAATCACAATCATACAATCATAATCATACAATTACAATCATACAATCACAATCATACAATCACAATCATACAATCACAATCATACAATCACAATCATACAATCACAATCATACAATCACATTCATACAATCACAATCATACAATCGCAATCATACAATTACAATCTCCAAAATACAATCTCCCAAATACAATCATACAATCACAATCATACAATCACAATCATACAATCACAATCATACAATCACAATCATGCAATCACAATCATACTATCACAATCATACAATCCCAATCATACAATCACAACATACAATCACAATCATACAATCACAATCATACTATCACAATCATACAATCCTAATCATACAATCACAACATACAATCACAATCATACAATCACAGTCATACAATCACAATCATACAATCACAATCATACAATCACAATCATACAATCGCAATCATACAATCGCAATCACACAATCACAATCATACAATCACAATCATACAGTCAGGAATCATACAATCACAATCATACCATCACAATCATACAGTCACAACCATACAATCATAATCATACAATCACAATCATACAATCACAATCATACCATCATAATCATACAATCACAATCATACAATCGCAATCATACAATCACAATCATACAATCGCAATCATACAATCACAATCATACAATCACAATCATACAATCGCAATCATACAATTACAATCTCCAAAATACAATCTCCCAAATGCAATCATACAATCACAATCATACAATCACAATCATACAATCACAATCATACAATCACAATCATACAATCACAATCATACAATCACAATCATACAATCACAATCATACAATCACATTCATACAATCACAATCATACAATCGCAATCATACAATTACAATCTCCAAAATACAATCTCCCAAATACAATCATACAATCACAATCATACAATCACAATCATACAATCACAATCATACAATCACAATCATACAATCACAATCATACTATCACAATCATACAATCCCAATCATACAATCACAACATACAATCACAATCATACAATCACAATCATACTATCACAATCATACAATCCTAATCATACAATCACAACATACAATCACAATCATACAATCACAGTCATACAATCACAATCATACAATCGCAATCATACAATCACAATCATACAATCGCAATCATACAATCACAATCATACAATCACAATCATACAATCGCAATCATACAATTACAATCTCCAAAATACAATCTCCCAAATGCAATCATACAATCACAATCATACAATCACAATCATACAATCACAGTCATACTATCACAATCATACTATCACAATCATACAATCACAATCATACTATCACAATCATACAATCCTAATCATACAATCACAATCATACCATCACAATCATACAATCGCAATCATACAATTACAATCTCCAAAATACAATCTCCCAAATACAATCATACAATCACAATCACACAATCACAATCATACAATAACAATCATACTATCACAATCATACTATCACAATCATACAATCACAATCATACAATCACAATCATACAATCACAGTCATACAATCACAATCATACAATCACAATCATACAATCACAATCACGCAATCACAATCATACAATCACAATCATACAGTCACAATCATGCAATCACAGTCATACAACCATAATCATACAATGACAATCATACAATCACAATCTTACAACCACAATCATACTATCACAATCATACAATCACAATCATACTATCACAATCATACAATCCTAATCATACAATCACAATCATACAATCACAATCATACAATCACAGTCATACAATTACAATCATACAATCACAATCATACAATCACAATCATACAATCACAATCATACAATCACAATCATACAATCACAATCATACAATCGCAATCATACAATTACAATCTCCAAAATACAATCTCCCAAATACAATCATACAATCACAATCACACAATCACAATCATACAATAACAATCATACAGTCACAATCATATTATCACAATCATACAATCACAATCATACAATCGCAATACAACAATTACAATCTCCAAAATACAATCTCCCAAATACAATCATACAATCACAATCATACAATCACAATCATACAATCACAGTCATACAATCACAATCATACTATCACAATCATACAATCACAATCATACTATCACAATCATACAATCCTAATCATACAATCACAATCATACAATCACAATCATACAATCACAGTCATACAATCACAATCATACAATCACAATCATACAATCATAATCATACAATTACAATCATACAATCACAATCATACAATCACAATCATACATACAAAATCATGCAATCTCAATCATACAGTCACAATCATGCAATCACAATCATACAATCATAATCATACAATGACAATCATACAATCACAATCATACAATCCTAATCATACAATCACAATCATACAATCACAATCATACAATCACAGTCATACAATCACAATCATACAATCACAATCATACAATCACAATCATACAATCACAATCATACAATCACAATCATACAATCACAATCATACAATCACAATCATACAATCGCAATCATACAATCATAATCATACAATCACAATCATACAATCGCAATCATACAATCACACACATACAATCGTTATCATACCATCACAATCATACAATCACAATCATACAATCATAATCTTAGAATTACACTCATACAATCACAATCATACAATCACAATCATACAATCACAATCATACAATCACAATCATGCAATCACAATCATACAATCACAATCATACAATCACAATCATACAATCACAATCATGCAATCGCAATCATTCCATCATAATCATACAATCACAATCATACAATCACAATCGTACAATGACAGTCGTACAATCACAATCGCATAATCACAATCATACAATCACAGTCATACAATCACAATCATACAATCACAATCATACTATCACAGTCATACAATCACAATCATACAATCACAATCATACAATCACAATCATACAATCACAATCATACAATCACAATCATACAATCATAATCATACAATTACAATCATACAATCACAATCATACAATCACAATCATACAATCACAATCATACAATCACAATCATACAATCACAATCATACAATCACATTCATACAATCACAATCATACAATCGCAATCATACAATTACAATCTCCAAAATACAATCTCCCAAATACAATCATACAATCACAATCATACAATCACAATCATACAATCACAATCATACAATCACAATCATACAATCACAATCATACTATCACAATCATACAATCCCAATCATACAATCACAACATACAATCACAATCATACAATCACAATCATACTATCACAATCATACAATCCTAATCATACAATCACAACATACAATCACAATCATACAATCACAGTCATACAATCACAATCATACAATCACAATCATACAATCACAATCATACAATCGCAATCATACAATCGCAATCACACAATCACAATCATACAATCACAATCATACAGTCAGGAATCATACAATCACAATCATACCATCACAATCATACAGTCACAACCATACAATCATAATCATACAATCACAATCATACAATCACAATCATACCATCATAATCATACAATCACAATCATACAATCGCAATCATACAATCACAATCATACAATCGCAATCATACAATCACAATCATACAATCACAATCATACAATCGCAATCATACAATTACAATCTCCAAAATACAATCTCCCAAATGCAATCATACAATCACAATCATACAATCACAATCATACAATCACAATCATACAATCACAATCATACAATCACAATCATACAATCACAATCATACAATCACAATCATACAATCACATTCATACAATCACAATCATACAATCGCAATCATACAATTACAATCTCCAAAATACAATCTCCCAAATACAATCATACAATCACAATCATACAATCACAATCATACAATCACAATCATACAATCACAATCATACAATCACAATCATACTATCACAATCATACAATCCCAATCATACAATCACAACATACAATCACAATCATACAATCACAATCATACTATCACAATCATACAATCCTAATCATACAATCACAACATACAATCACAATCATACAATCACAGTCATACAATCACAATCATACAATCACAATCATACAATCACAATCATACAATCGCAATCATACAATCGCAATCACACAATCACAATCATACAATCACAATCATACAGTCAGAATCATACAATCACAATCATACCATCACAATCATACAGTCACAACCATACAATCATAATCATACAATCACAATCATACAATCACAATCATACCATCATAATCATACAATCACAATCATACAATCGCAATCATACAATCACAATCATACAATCGCAATCATACAATCACAATCATACAATCACAATCATACAATCGCAATCATACAATTACAATCTCCAAAATACAATCTCCCAAATGCAATCATACAATCACAATCATACAATCACAATCATACAATCACAGTCATACTATCACAATCATACTATCACAATCATACAATCACAATCATACTATCACAATCATACAATCCTAATCATACAATCACAATCATACCATCACAATCATACAATCGCAATCATACAATTACAATCTCCAAAATACAATCTCCCAAATACAATCATACAATCACAATCACACAATCACAATCATACAATAACAATCATACTATCACAATCATACTATCACAATCATACAATCACAATCATACAATCACAATCATACAATCACAGTCATACAATCACAATCATACAATCACAATCATACAATCACAATCACGCAATCACAATCATACAATCACAATCATACAGTCACAATCATGCAATCACAGTCATACAACCATAATCATACAATGACAATCATACAATCACAATCTTACAACCACAATCATACTATCACAATCATACAATCACAATCATACTATCACAATCATACAATCCTAATCATACAATCACAATCATACAATCACAATCATACAATCACAGTCATACAATTACAATCATACAATCACAATCATACAATCACAATCATACAATCACAATCATACAATCACAATCATACAATCACAATCATACAATCGCAATCATACAATTACAATCTCCAAAATACAATCTCCCAAATACAATCATACAATCACTATCACACAATCACAATCATACAATAACAATCATACAGTCACAATCATATTATCACAATCATACAATCACAATCATACAATCGCAATACAACAATTACAATCTCCAAAATACAATCTCCCAAATACAATCATACAATCACAATCATACAATCACAATCATACAATCACAGTCATACAATCACAATCATACTATCACAATCATACAATCACAATCATACTATCACAATCATACAATCCTAATCATACAATCACAATCATACAATCACAATCATACAATCACAGTCATACAATCACAATCATACAATCACAATCATACAATCATAATCATACAATTACAATCATACAATCACAATCATACAATCACAATCATACATACAAAATCATGCAATCTCAATCATACAGTCACAATCATGCAATCACAATCATACAATCATAATCATACAATGACAATCATACAATCACAATCATACAATCCTAATCATACAATCACAATCATACAATCACAATCATACAATCACAGTCATACAATCACAATCATACTATCACAATCATACAATCACAATCATACTATCACAATCATACAATCCTAATCATACAATCACAATCATACAATCACAATCATACAATCACAGTCATACAATCACAATCATACAATCACAATCATACAATCATAATCATACAATTACAATCATACAATCACAATCATACAATCACAATCATACATACAAAATCATGCAATCTCAATCATACAGTCACAATCATGCAATCACAATCATACAATCATAATCATACAATGACAATCATACAATCACAATCATACAATCCTAATCATACAATCACAATCATACAATCACAATCATACAATCACAGTCATACAATCACAATCATACAATCACAATCATACAATCACAATCATACAATCACAATCATACAATCACAATCATACAATCACAATCATACAATCACAATCATACAATCGCAATCATACAATCATAATCATACAATCACAATCATACAATCGCAATCATACAATCACACACATACAATCGTTATCATACCATCACAATCATACAATCACAATCATACAATCATAATCTTAGAATTACACTCATACAATCACAATCATACAATCACAATCATACAATCACAATCATACAATCACAATCATGCAATCACAATCATACAATCACAATCATACAATCACAATCATACAATCACAATCATGCAATCGCAATCATTCCATCATAATCATACAATCACAATCATACAATCACAATCGTACAATGACAGTCGTACAATCACAATCGCATAATCACAATCATACAATCACAGTCATACAATCACAATCATACAATCACAATCATACTATCACAGTCATACAATCACAATCATACAATCACAATCATACAATCACAATCATACAATCACAATCATACAATCACAATCATACAATCATAATCATACAATTACAATCATACAATCACAATCATACAATCACAATCATACAATCACAATCATACAATCACAATCATACAATCACAATCATACAATCACATTCATACAATCACAATCATACAATCGCAATCATACAATTACAATCTCCAAAATACAATCTCCCAAATACAATCATACAATCACAATCATACAATCACAATCATACAATCACAATCATACAATCACAATCATACTATCACAATCATACAATCCCAATCATACAATCACAACATAAAATCACAATCATACAATCACAATCATACTATCACAATCATACAATCCTAATCATACAATCACAACATACAATCACAATCATACAATCACAGTCATACAATCACAATCATACAATCACAATCATACAATCACAATCATACAATCGCAATCATACAATCGCAATCACACAATCACAATCATACAATCACAATCATACAGTCAGAATCATACAATCACAATCATACCATCACAATCATACAGTCACAACCATACAATCATAATCATACAATCACAATCATACAATCACAATCATACCATCATAATCATACAATCACAATCATACAATCGCAATCATACAATCACAATCATACAATCGCAATCATACAATCACAATCATACAATCACAATCATACAATCGCAATCATACAATTACAATCTCCAAAATACAATCTCCCAAATGCAATCATACAATCACAATCATACAATCACAATCATACAATCACAGTCATACTATCACAATCATACTATCACAATCATACAATCACAATCATACTATCACAATCATACAATCCTAATCATACAATCACAATCATACCATCACAATCATACAATCGCAATCATACAATTACAATCTCCAAAATACAATCTCCCAAATACAATCATACAATCACAATCACACAATCACAATCATACAATAACAATCATACTATCACAATCATACTATCACAATCATACAATCACAATCATACAATCACAATCATACAATCACAGTCATACAATCACAATCATACAATCACAATCATACAATCACAATCATACAATCACAATCATACAATCACAATCATACAATCACAATCATACTATCACAATCATACAATCCCAATCATACAATCACAACATACAATCACAATCATACAATCACAATCATACTATCACAATCATACAATCCTAATCATACAATCACAACATACAATCACAATCATACAATCACAGTCATTCAATCACAATCATACAATCACAATCATACAATCACAATCATACAATCGCAATCATACAATCGCAATCACACAATCACAATCATACAATCACAATCATACAGTCAGGAATCATACAATCACAATCATACCATCACAATCATACAGTCACAACCATACAATCATAATCATACAATCACAATCATACAATCACAATCATACCATCATAATCATACAATCACAATCATACAATCGCAATCATACAATCACAATCATACAATCGCAATCATACAATCACAATCATACAATCACAATCATACAATCGCAATCATACAATTACAATCTCCAAAATACAATCTCCCAAATGCAATCATACAATCACAATCATACAATCACAATCATACAATCACAATCATACAATCACAATCATACAATCACAATCATACAATCACAATCATACAATCACAATCATACAATCACATTCATACAATCACAATCATACAATCGCAATCATACAATTACAATCTCCAAAATACAATCTCCCAAATACAATCATACAATCACAATCATACAATCACAATCATACAATCACAATCATACAATCACAATCATACAATCACAATCATACTATCACAATCATACAATCCCAATCATACAATCACAACATACAATCACAATCATACAATCACAATCATACTATCACAATCATACAATCCTAATCATACAATCACAACATACAATCACAATCATACAATCACAGTCATACAATCACAATCATACGATCACAATCATACAATCACAATCATACAATCGCAATCATACAATCGCAATCACACAATCACAATCATACAATCACAATCATACAGTCAGAATCATACAATCACAATCATACCATCACAATCATACAGTCACAACCATACAATCATAATCATACAATCACAATCATACAATCACAATCATACCATCATAATCATACAATCACAATCATACAATCGCAATCATACAATCACAATCATACAATCGCAATCATACAATCACAATCATACAATCACAATCATACAATCACAATCATACAATCGCAATCATACAATTACAATCTCCAAAATACAATCTCCCAAATGCAATCATACAATCACAATCATACAATCACAATCATACAATCACAGTCATACTATCACAATCATACTATCACAATCATACAATCACAATCATACTATCACAATCATACAATCCTAATCATACAATCACAATCATACCATCACAATCATACAATCGCAATCATACAATTACAATCTCCAAAATACAATCTCCCAAATACAATCATACAATCACAATCACACAATCACAATCATACAATAACAATCATACTATCACAATCATACTATCACAATCATACAATCACAATCATACAATCACAATCATACAATCACAGTCATACAATCACAATCATACAATCACAATCATACAATCACAATCACGCAATCACAATCATACAATCATAATCATACAGTCACAATCATGCAATCACAGTCATACAACCATAATCATACAATGACAATCATACAATCACAATCTTACAACCACAATCATACTATCACAATCATACAATCACAATCATACTATCACAATCATACAATCCTAATCATACAATCACAATCATACAATCACAATCATACAATCACAGTCATACAATTACAATCATACAATCACAATCATACAATCACAATCATACAATCACAATCATACAATCACAATCATACAATCACAATCATACAATCGCAATCATACAATTACAATCTCCAAAATACAATCTCCCAAATACAATCATACAATCACAATCACACAATCACAATCATACAATAACAATCATACAGTCACAATCATATTATCACAATCATACAATCACAATCATACAATCGCAATACAACAATTACAATCTCCAAAATACAATCTCCCAAATACAATCATACAATCACAATCATACAATCACAATCATACAATCACAGTCATACAATCACAATCATACTATCACAATCATACAATCACAATCATACTATCACAATCATACAATCCTAATCATACAATCACAATCATACAATCACAATCATACAATCACAGTCATACAATCACAATCATACAATCACAATCATACAATCATAATCATACAATTACAATCATACAATCACAATCATACAATCACAATCATACATACAAAATCATGCAATCTCAATCATACAGTCACAATCATGCAATCACAATCATACAATCATAATCATACAATGACAATCATACAATCACAATCATACAATCCTAATCATACAATCACAATCATACAATCACAATCATACAATCACAGTCATACAATCACAATCATACAATCACAATCATACAATCACAATCATACAATCACAATCATACAATCACAATCATACAATCACAATCATACAATCACAATCATACAATCGCAATCATACAATCATAATCATACAATCACAATCATACAATCGCAATCATACAATCACACACATACAATCGTTATCATACCATCACAATCATACAATCACAATCATACAATCATAATCTTAGAATTACACTCATACAATCACAATCATACAATCACAATCATACAATCACAATCATACAATCACAATCATGCAATCACAATCATACAATCACAATCATACAATCACAATCATACAATCACAATCATGCAATCGCAATCATTCCATCATAATCATACAATCACAATCATACAATCACAATCGTACAATGACAGTCGTACAATCACAATCGCATAATCACAATCATACAATCACAGTCATACAATCACAATCATACAATCACAATCATACTATCACAGTCATACAATCACAATCATACAATCACAATCATACAATCACAATCATACAATCACAATCATACAATCACAATCATACAATCATAATCATACAATTACAATCATACAATCACAATCATACAATCACAATCATACAATCACAATCATACAATCACAATCATACAATCACAATCATACAATCACATTCATACAATCACAATCATACAATCGCAATCATACAATTACAATCTCCAAAATACAATCTCCCAAATACAATCATACAATCACAATCATACAATCACAATCATACAATCACAATCATACAATCACAATCATACAATCACAATCATACTATCACAATCATACAATCCCAATCATACAATCACAACATACAATCACAATCATACAATCACAATCATACTATCACAATCATACAATCCTAATCATACAATCACAACATACAATCACAATCATACAATCACAGTCATACAATCACAATCATACAATCACAATCATACAATCACAATCATACAATCGCAATCATACAATCGCAATCACACAATCACAATCATACAATCACAATCATACAGTCAGGAATCATACAATCACAATCATACCATCACAATCATACAGTCACAACCATACAATCATAATCATACAATCACAATCATACAATCACAATCATACCATCATAATCATACAATCACAATCATACAATCGCAATCATACAATCACAATCATACAATCGCAATCATACAATCACAATCATACAATCACAATCATACAATCGCAATCATACAATTACAATCTCCAAAATACAATCTCCCAAATGCAATCATACAATCACAATCATACAATCACAATCATACAATCACAGTCATACTATCACAATCATACTATCACAATCATACAATCACAATCATACTATCACAATCATACAATCCTAATCATACAATCACAATCATACAATCACAATCATACAATCACAGTCATACAATTACAATCATACAATCACAATCATACAATCACAATCATACAATCACAATCATACAATCACAATCATACAATCACAATCATACAATCACAATCATACAATCACAATCATACAATCACAATCATACAATCGCAATCATACAATCGCAATCATACAATTACAATCTCCAAAATACAATCTCCCAAATACAATCATACAATCACAATCATACAATCACAATCATACAATCACAGTCATACAATCACAATCATACTATCACAGTCATACAATCACAACCATACAATCACAATCATACAATCACAGTCATACAATCACAGTCATACTATCACAATCATACTATCACAATCATACAATCACAATCATACTATCACAATCATACAATCCTAATCATACAATCACAATCATACAATCACAATCATACAATCACAGTCATACAATCACAATCATAAAATCACAATCATACAATCACAATCATACAATCACAATCATACAATCGCAATCGTACTATCACAATCGTACAATCACATTCGCACAATCACAATCATACCATCATAATCATACAATCACAATCATACAATCGCAATCATACAATCACAATCATACAATCGCAATCGTACCATCACAATCATACAATCACAATCATACAATCACAATCATACAATCACAATCATACAATCACAGTCATACAATCACAATCATACAATCACAATCATACAATCACAATCATACAATCACAATCATACAATCACAATCATACAATCACAATCATACAATCACAATCATACAATCACAATCATACAATCGCAATCATACAATTACATTCTCCAAAATACAATCGCCCAAATACAATCATACAATCACAATCATACAGTCACAATCATACAATCACAGTCATACAATCACAATCATACTATCACAATCATACAATCCTAATCATACAATCACAATCATACAATCACAATCATACAATCACAGTCATACAATCACAATCATACAATCACAATCATACAATCACAATCATACAATCGCAATCATACAATCGCAATCACACAATCACAATCATACCACCACAATCATACAGTCACAATCATACAATCACAATCATACAATCACAATCATACAATCACAATCATACAATCGCAATCATACAATCACAATCATACGATCGCAATCATACAATCGCAATCATACCATCACAATCATACAGTCACAACCATACAATCATAATCATACAATCACAATCATACAATCACAATCATACAATCATAATCATACAATCACAATCATACAATCGCAATCATACAATCACACACATACAATCGTTATCATACCATCACAATCATACAATCACAATCATACAATCATAATCTTAGAATTACACTCATACAATCACAATCATACAATCACAATCATACAATCACAATCATACAATCACAATCACGCAATCACAATCATACAATCACAATCATACAATCACAATCATGCAATCGCAATCATTCCATCATAATCATACAATCACAATCATACAATCACAATCGTACAATCACAATCGTACAATCACAATCGCACAATCACAATCATACAACCACAGTCATACAATCACAATCATACAATCACAATCATACAATCACAATCATACAATCACAATCATACATACAAAATCATGCAATCTCAATCATACAGTCACAATCATGCAATCACAATCATACAATCATAATCATACAATGACAATCATACAATCACAATCATACAATCCTAATCATACAATCACAATCATACAATCACAATCATACAATCACAGTCATACAATCACAGTCATACAATCACAATCATACAATCACAATCATACAATCACAATCATACAATCACAGTCATACAATCACAATCATACAATCACAATCATACAATCACAATCATACAATCGCAATCATACAATCGCAATCACACAATCACAATCATACCACCACAATCATACAGTCACAATCATACAATCACAATCATACAATCACAATCATACAATCACAATCATACAATCGCAATCATACAATCACAATCATACAATCACAATCATACAATCACAATCATACATACAAAATCATGCAATCTCAATCATACAGTCACAATCATGCAATCACAATCATACAATCATAATCATACAATGACAATCATACAATCACAATCATACAATCCTAATCATACAATCACAATCATACAATCACAATCATACAATCACAGTCATACAATCACAATCATACAATCACAATCATACAATCACAATCATACAATCACAATCATACAATCATAATCATACAATCACAATCATACAATCGCAATCATACAATCACACACATACAATCGTTATCATACCATCACAATCATACAATCACAATCATACAATCATAATCTTAGAATTACACTCATACAATCACAATCATACAATCACAATCATACAATCACAATCATACAATCACAATCATGCAATCACAATCGTACAATCACAATCATACAATCACAATCATACAATCACAATCATGCAATCGCAATCATTCCATCATAATCATACAATCACAATCATACAATCACAATCGTACAATCACAATCGTACAATCACAATCGCACAATCACAATCATACAATCACAGTCATACAATCACAATCATACAATCACAATCATACTATCACAGTCATACAATCACAATCATACAATCACAATCATACAATCACAATCATACAATCACAATCATACAATCACAATCATACAATCACATTCATACAATCACAATCATACAATCGCAATCATACAATTACAATCTCCAAAATACAATCTCCCAAATACAATCATACAATCACAATCATACAATCACAATCATACAATCACAATCATACAATCACAATCATACAATCACAATCATACTATCACAATCATACAATCCTAATCATACCATCACAACATACAATCACAATCATACAATCACAACCATACTATCACAATCATACAATCCTAATCATACAATCACAACATACAATCACAATCATACAATCACAGTCATACAATCACAATCATACAATCACAATCATACAATCACAATCATACAATCGCAATCATACAATCGCAATCACACAATCACAATCATACAATCACAATCATACAGTCAGAATCATACAATCACAATCATACCATCACAATCATACAGTCACAACCATACAATCATAATCATACAATCACAATCATACAATCACAATCATACTATCATAATCATACAATCACAATCATACAATCACAATCATACAATCACAATCATACAATCGCAATCGTACTATCACAATCGTACAATCACATTCGCACAATCACAATCATACCATCATAATCATACAATCACAATCATACAATCGCAATCATACAATCACAATCATACAATCGCAATCATACCATCACAATCATACAATAACAATCATACAATCACAATCATACAATCACAGACATACAATCACAATCATACATTCACAATCATATTATCACAATCATACAATCACAATCATACAATCACAATCATACAATCACAATCATACATTCGAAATCATGCAATCACAATCATACAATCACAATCATACAATCACAGTCATACAATCACAGTCATACTATCACAATCATACTATCACAATCATACAATCACAATCATACAATCACAATCATACAATCGCAATCATACAATCGCAATCACACAATCACAATCATACAACCACAATCATACAGTCACAATCATACAATCACAATCATACAATCACAATCATACAATCACAATCATACAATCGCAATCATACAATCACAATCATACAATCATAATCATACAATCACAATCATACGATCGCAATCATACAATCGCAATCATACCATCACAATCATACAGTCACAAACATACAATCATAATCATACAATCACAATCATACAATCACAATCATACAATCATAATCATACAATCACAATCATACAATCGCAATCATACAATCACACACATACAATCGTTATCATACCATCACAATCATACAATCACAATCATACAATCATAATCATACAATTACAATCATACAATCACAATCATACAATCACAATCATACAATCACAATCATGCAATCACAATCATACAATCACAATCATACAATCACAATCATACAATCACAATCATGCAATCACAATCATTCCATCATAATCATACAATCACAATCATACAATCACAATCGTACAATCACAATCGTACAATCACAATCGCACAATCACAATCATACAATCACAGTCTTACAATCACAATCATACAATCACAATCATACATTCACAATCATACAATCACAATCATACATACAAAATCATGCAATCTCAATCATACAATCACAATCATGCAATCACAATCATACAATCATAATCATACAATGACAATCATACAATCACAATCATACAATCACAGTCATACAATCACAGTCATACAATCACAATCATACTATCACAATCATACAATCACAATCATACAGTCAGAATCATACAATCACAATCATAACATCACAATCATACAGTCACAACCATACAATCATAATCATACAATCACAATCATACAATCACAATCATACCATCATAATCATACAATCACAATCATACAATCGCAATCATACAATCACAATCATACAATCACAATCATACAATCGCAATCATACAATTACAATCTCCAAAATACAATCTCCCAAATGCAATCATACAATCACAATCATACAATCACAATCATACAATCACAGTCATACTATCACAATCATACTATCACAATCATACAATCACAATCATACTATCACAATCATACAATCCTAATCATACAATCACAATCATACAATCACAATCATACAATCACAGTCATACAATTACAATCATACAATCACAATCATACAATCACAATCATACAATCACAATCATACAATCACAATCATACAATCACAATCATACAATCACAATCATACAATCACAATCATACAATCGCAATCATACAATCGCAATCATACAATTACAATCTCCAAAATACAATCTCCCAAATACAATCATACAATCACAATCATACAATCACAATCATACAATCACAGTCATACAATCACAATCATACTATCACAGTCATACAATCACAATCATACAATCACAATCATACAATCACAGTCATACAATCACAGTCATACTATCACAATCATACTATCACAATCAGACAATCACAATCATACTATCACAATCATACAATCCTAATCATACAATCACAATCATACAATCACAATCATACAATCACAGTCATACAATCACAATCATACAATCACAATCATACAATCACAATCATACAATCACAATCATACAATCGCAATCGTACTATCACAATCGTACAATCACATTCGCACAATCACAATCATACCATCATAATCATACAATCACAATCATACAATCGCAATCATACAATCACAATCATACAATCGCAATCATACCATCACAATCATACAATAACAATCATACAATCACAATCATACAATCACAGACATACAATCACAATCATACATTCACAATCATATTATCACAATCATACAATCACAATCATACAATCACAATCATACAATCACAATCATACATTCGAAATCATGCAATCACAATCATACAATCACAATCATACAATCACAGTCATACAATCACAGTCATACTATCACAATCATACTATCACAATCATACAATCACAATCATACAATCGCAATCATACAATCGCAATCATACAATCGCAATCACACAATCACAATCATACAACCACAATCATACAGTCACAATCATACAATCACAATCATACAATCACAATCATACAATCACAATCATACAATCGCAATCATACAATCACAATCATACAATCATAATCATACAATCACAATCATACGATCGCAATCATACAATCGCAATCATACCATCACAATCATACAGTCACAAACATACAATCATAATCATACAATCACAATCATACAATCATAATCTTACAATTACAATCATACAATCACAATCATACAATCACAATCATACAATCACAATCATGCAATCACAATCATACAATCACAATCATACAATCACAATCATACAATCACAATCATGCAATCACAATCATTCCATCATAATCATACAATCACAATCATACAATCACAATCGTACAATCACAATCGTACAATCACAATCGCACAATCACAATCGTACAATCACAATCGCACAATCACAATCATACAATCACAGTCTTACAATCACAATCATACAATCACAATCATACATTCACAATCATACAATCACAATCATACATACAAAATCATGCAATCTCAATCATACAATCACAATCATGCAATCACAATCATACAATCATAATCATACAATGACAATCATACAATCACAATCATACAATCACAGTCATACAATCACAGTCATACAATCACAATCATACTATCACAATCATACAATCACAATCATGCAATCACAATCATACAATCATAATCATACAATCATAATCATACAATCACAATCGTACAATCACAATCGTACAATCACATTCGCACAATCACAATCATACAATCACAGTCATACAATCACAATCATACAATCACAATCGTACAATCACAATCGTACAATCACATTCGCACAATCACAATCATACAATCACAGTCATACAATCACAATCATACAATCACAATCATACTATCGCAATCATACAATCACAATCATACAATCACAATCATACAATCACAATCATACAATCACAATCATACAATCATAATCATACAATTACAATCATACAATCACCATCATACAATCACAATCATACAATCACAATCATACAATCACAATCATACAATCACAATCATACAATCGCAATCATACAATTACAATCTCCAAAATACAATCTCCCAAATACAATCATACAATCACAATCATACAATCACAATCATACAATCACAATCATACAATCACAATCATACTATCACAATCATACAATCACAATCATACAATCACAATCATACTATCACAATCATACAATCAAAATCATACAATCACAACATACAATTGCAATCATACAATCACAATCATACTATCACAATCATACAATCCTAATCATACAATCACAACATACAATCACAATCATACAATCACAGTCATACAATCACAATCATACAATCACAATCATACAATCACAATCATACAATCGCAATCATACAATCGCAATCACACAATCACAATCATACAATCACAATCATACAGTCAGAATCATACAATCACAATCATACCATCACAATCATACAGTCACAACCATACAATCATGATCATACAATCACAGACATACAATCACAATCATACATTCACAATCATATTATCACAATCATACAATCACAATCATACAATCACAATCATACAATCACAATCATACATTCAAAATCATGCAATCACAATCATACAAACACAATCATGCAATCACAATCATACAACCATAATCATACAATGACAATCATACAATCACAATCTTACAATCCCAATCATACTATCACAATCATACAATCAAAATCATACAATCACAACATACAATTGCAATCATACAATCACAATCATACTATCACAATCATACAATCCTAATCATACAATCACAACATACAATCACAATCATACAATCACAGTCATACAATCACAATCATACAATCACAATCATACAATCACAATCATACAATCGCAATCATACAATCGCAATCACACAATCACAATCATACAATCACAGTCATACAGTCAGAATCATACAATCACAATCATACCATCACAATCATACAGTCACAACCATACAACCATAATCATACAATCACAGACATACAATCACAATCATACATTCACAATCATATTATCACAATCATACAATCACAATCATACAATCACAATCATACAATCACAATCATACATTCAAAATCATGCAATCACAATCATACAATCACAATCATGCAATCACAATCATACAACCATAATCATACAATGACAATCATACAATCACAATCTTACAATCCCAATCATACTATCACAATCATACAATCACAAGCATACAATCACAATCACACAATCACAATCATACATCCAAAATCATGCAATCACAATCATACAATCGCAATCATACAATTACAATCTCCAAAATACAATCTCCCAAATACAATCATACAATCACAATTACACAATCACAATCATACAATAACAATCATACAATCACAATCATACAATCACAATCATACAATCATAATCATACAATTACAATCATACAATCACCATCATACAATCACAATCATACAATCATAATCATACAATGACAATCATACAATCACAATCATACAATCACAGTCATACAATCACAGTCATACAATCACAATCATACTATCACAATCATACAATCACAATCATACAATCACAATCATACAATCACAATCATACAATCACAGTCATACAATCACAGTCATACAATCACAATCATACAATCAGAATCATACAATCACAATCATACAATCACAATCATACAATCACAATCATACAATCATAATCATACAATTACAATCATACAATCACCATCATACAATCACAATCATACAATCACAATCATACAATCACAATCATACAATCACAATCATACAATCGCAATCATACAATTACAATCATATTATCACAATCATACAATCACAATCATACAATCACAATCATACAATCACAATCATACATTCAAAATCATGCAATCACAATCATACAATCGCAATCATACAATCACAATCATACAATCACAATCATACAATCACAATCATACAATCACAATCATACAATCACAATCATACAATCACAATCATACAATCGCAATCATACAATTACAATCTCCAAAATACAATCTCCCAAATACAATCATACAATCACAATCACACAATCACAATCATACAATAATAATCATAAAGTCACAATCATATTATCACAATCATACAATCACAATCATACAATCACAATCATACAATTACAATCTCCAAAATACAATCTCCCAAATACAATCATACAATCACAATCATACAATCACAATCATACAATCACAGTCATACAATCACAATCATACTATCACAATCATACAATCACAATCATACTATCACAATCATACTATCACAATCATACAATCCTAATCATACAATCACAATCATACAATCACAATCATACAATCACAACCATACAATCACAGTCATACAATCACAATCATACAATCACAATCATACAATCATAATCATACAATCACAATCATACAATCACAATCATACAATCACAATCATACAATCACAATCGTACAATAACAATCGTACAATCACAATCGCACGATCACAATCATACGATCACAGTCATACAATCACAATCATACAATCACAATCATACAATCACAATCATACTATCACAATCATACTATCACAATCATACAATCACAATCATACAATCACAATCATACAATCACAGTCATACAATCACAGTCATACAATCACAATCATACAATCAGAATCATACAATCACAACATACAATCACAATCATACAATCACAATCATACAATCATAATCATACAATTACAATCATACAATCACCATCATACAATCACAATCATACAATCACAATCATACAATCACAATCATACAATCACAATCATACAATCACAATCATACAATCGCAATCATACAATTACAATCTCCAAAATACAATCTCCCAAATACAATCATACAATCACAATCATACAATCACAATCATACAATCACAATCATACAATCACAATCATACTATCACAATCATACAATCACAATCATACAATCACAATCATACTATCACAATCATACAATCAAAATCATACAATCACAACATACAATTGCAATCATACAATCACAATCATACTATCACAATCATACAATCCTAATCATACAATCACAACATACAATCACAATCATACAATCACAGTCATACAATCACAATCATACAATCACAATCATACAATCACAATCATACAATCGCAATCATACAATCACAATCATACAATCACAATCATACAATCGCAATCATACAATTACAATCTCCAAAATACAATCTCCCAAATACAATCATACAATCACAATCACACAATCACAATCATACAATAATAATCATAAAGTCACAATCATATTATCACAATCATACAATCACAATCATACAATCACAATCATACAATTACAATCTCCAAAATACAATCTCCCAAATACAATCATACAATCACAATCATACAATCACAATCATACAATCACAGTCATACAATCACAATCATACTATCACAATCATACAATCACAATCATACTATCACAATCATACTATCACAATCATACAATCCTAATCATACAATCACAATCATACAATCACAATCATACAATCACAACCATACAATCACAGTCATACAATCACAATCATACAATCACAATCATACAATCACAATCATACAATCGCAATCATACAATCGCAATCATACAATCACAATCATACATTCGAAATCATGCAATCACAATCATACAATCACAATCATACAATCACAGTCATACAATCACAGTCATACTATCACAATCATACTATCACAATCATACAATCACAATCATACAATCGCAATCATACAATCGCAATCATACAATCGCAATCACACAATCACAATCATACAACCACAATCATACAGTCACAATCATACAATCACAATCATACAATCACAATCATACAATCACAATCATACAATCGCAATCATACAATCACAATCATACAATCATAATCATACAATCACAATCATACGATCGCAATCATACAATCGCAATCATACCATCACAATCATACAGTCACAAACATACAATCATAATCATACAATCACAATCATACAATCATAATCTTACAATTACAATCATACAATCACAATCATACAATCACAATCATACAATCACAATCATGCAATCACAATTATACAATCACAATCATACAATCACAATCATACAATCACAATCATGCAATCACAATCATTCCATCATAATCATACAATCACAATCATACAATCACAATCGTACAATCACAATCGTACAATCACAATCGCACAATCACAATCGTACAATCACAATCGCACAATCACAATCATACAATCACAGTCTTACAATCACAATCATACAATCACAATCATACATTCACAATCATACAATCACAATCATACATACAAAATCATGCAATCTCAATCATACAATCACAATCATGCAATCACAATCATACAATCATAATCATACAATGACAATCATACAATCACAATCATACAATCACAGTCATACAATCACAGCCATACAATCACAATCATACTATCACAATCATACAATCACAATCATGCAATCACAATCATACAATCATAATCATACAATCATAATCATACAATCACAATCGTACAATCACAATCGTACAATCACATTCGCACAATCACAATCATACAATCACAGTCATACAATCACAATCATACAATCACAATCGTACAATCACAATCGTACAATCACATTCGCACAATCACAATCATACAATCACAGTCATACAATCACAATCATACAATCACAATCATACTATCGCAATCATACAATCACAATCATACAATCACAATCATACAATCACAATCATACAATCACAATCATACAATCATAATCATACAATTACAATCATACAATCACCATCATACAATCACAATCATACAATCACAATCATACAATCACAATCATACAATCACAATCATACAATCGCAATCATACAATTACAATCTCCAAAATACAATCTCCCAAATACAATCATACAATCACAATCATACAATCACAATCATACAATCACAATCATACAATCACAATCATACTATCACAATCATACAATCACAATCATACAATCACAATCATACTATCACAATCATACAATCAAAATCATACAATCACAACATACAATTGCAATCATACAATCACAATCATACTATCACAATCATACAATCCTAATCATACAATCACAACATACAATCACAATCATACAATCACAGTCATACAATCACAATCATACAATCACAATCATACAATCACAATCATACAATCGCAATCATACAATCGCAATCACACAATCACAATCATACAATCACAATCATACAGTCAGAATCATACAATCACAATCATACCATCACAATCATACAGTCACAACCATACAATCATGATCATACAATCACAGACATACAATCACAATCATACATTCACAATCATATTATCACAATCATACAATCACAATCATACAATCACAATCATACAATCACAATCATACATTCAAAATCATGCAATCACAATCATACAAACACAATCATGCAATCACAATCATACAACCATAATCATACAATGACAATCATACAATCACAATCTTACAATCCCAATCATACTATCACAATCATACAATCAAAATCATACAATCACAACATACAATTGCAATCATACAATCACAATCATACTATCACAATCATACAATCCGAATCATACAATCACAACATACAATCACAATCATACAATCACAGTCATACAATCACAATCATACAATCACAATCATACAATCACAATCATACAATCGCAATCATACAATCGCAATCACACAATCACAATCATACAATCACAGTCATACAGTCAGAATCATACAATCACAATCATACCATCACAATCATACAGTCACAACCATACAACCATAATCATACAATCACAGACATACAATCACAATCATACATTCACAATCATATTATCACAATCATACAATCACAATCATACAATCACAATCATACAATCACAATCATACATTCAAAATCATGCAATCACAATCATACAATCACAATCATGCAATCACAATCATACAACCATAATCATACAATGACAATCATACAATCACAATCTTACAATCCCAATCATACTATCACAATCATACAATCACAAGCATACAATCACAATCACACAATCACAATCATACATCCAAAATCATGCAATCACAATCATACAATCGCAATCATACAATTACAATCTCCAAAATACAATCTCCCAAATACAATCATACAATCACAATTACACAATCACAATCATACAATAACAATCATACAATCACAATCATACAATCACAATCATACAATCATAATCATACAATTACAATCATACAATCACCATCATACAATCACAATCATACAATCATAATCATACAATGACAATCATACAATCACAATCATACAATCACAGTCATACAATCACAGTCATACAATCACAATCATACTATCACAATCATACAATCACAATCATACAATCACAATCATACAATCACAATCATACAATCACAGTCATACAATCACAGTCATACAATCACAATCATACAATCAGAATCATACAATCACAATCATACAATCACAATCATACAATCACAATCATACAATCATAATCATACAATTACAATCATACAATCACCATCATACAATCACAATCATACAATCACAATCATACAATCACAATCATACAATCACAATCATACAATCGCAATCATACAATTACAATCATACAATCACAATCATACAATCGCAATCATACAATTACAATCTCCAAAATACAATCTTCCAAATACAATCATACAATCACAATCATACAATCACAATCATACAATCACAATCATACAATCACAATCATACTATCACAATCATACAATCACAATCATACAATCACAATCATACTATCACAATCATACAATCAAAATCATACAATCACAACATACAATCACAATCATACAATCACAATCATACAATCATAATCATACAATTACAATCATACAATCACCATCATACAATCACAATCATACAATCACAATCATACAATCACAATCATACAATCACAATCATACAATCGCAATCATACAATTACAATCTCCAAAATACAATCTCCCAAATGCAATCATACAATCACAATCATACAATCACAATCATACAATCACAATCATACAATCACAATCATACTATCACAATCATACAATCACAATCATACAATCACAATCATACTATCACAATCATACAATCAAAATCATACAATCACAACATACAATTGCAATCATACAATCACAATCATACTATCACAATCATACAATCCTAATCATACAATCACAACATACAATCACAATCATACAATCACAGTCATACAATCACAATCATACAATCACAATCATACAATCACAATCATACAATCGCAATCATACAATCGCAATCACACAATCACAATCATACAATCACAATCATACAGTCAGAATCATACAATCACAATCATACCATCACAATCATACAGTCACAACCATACAATCATGATCATACAATCACAGACATACAATCACAATCATACATTCACAATCATATTATCACAATCATACAATCACAATCATACAATCACAATCATACAATCACAATCATACATTCAAAATCATGCAATCACAATCATACAAACACAATCATGCAATCACAATCATACAACCATAATCATACAATGACAATCATACAATCACAATCTTACGATCCCAATCATACTATCACAATCATACAATCACAATCATACAATCACAATCACACAATCACAATCATACATCCAAAATCATGCAATCACAATCATACAATCACAATCATACAATCGCAATCATACAATTACAATCTCCAAAATACAATCTCCCAAATACAATCATACAATCACAATTACACAATCACAATCATACAATAACAGTCATACTATCACAATCATACTATCACAATCATACAATCACAATCATACAATCACAATCATACAATCACAGTCATACAATCACAATCATACAATCACAATCATACAACCACAATCATACAATCACAATCATACAATCACAATCATACAATCACAATCATACAATCACAATCATACAATCACAATCATACAATCACAATCATACAATCACAATCATACAATCGCAATCATACAATTACAATCTCCAAAATACAATCTCCCAAATACAATCATACAATCACAATCACACAATCACAATCATACAATAATAATCATAAAGTCACAATCATATTATCACAATCATACAATCACAATCATACAATCACAATCATACAATTACAATCTCCAAAATACAATCTCCCAAATACAATCATACAATCACAATCATACAATCACAATCATACAATCACAGTCATACAATCACAATCATACAATCACAATCATACAATCACAATCATACAATCACAATCATACATTCAAAATCATGCAATCACAATCATACAAACACAATCATGCAATCACAATCATACAACCATAATCATACAATGACAATCATACAATCACAATCTTACAATCCCAATCATACTATCACAATCATACAATCACAATCATACAATCACAATCACACAATCACAATCATACATCCAAAATCATGCAATCACAATCATACAATCACAATCATACAATCGCAATCATACAATTACAATCTCCAAAATACAATCTCCCAAATACAATCATACAATCACAATTACACAATCACAATCATACAATAACAATCATACTATCACAATCATACTATCACAATCATACAATCACAATCATACAATCACAATCATACAATCACAGTCATACAATCACAATCATACAATCACAATCATACAACCACAATCATACAATCACAATCATACAATCACAATCATACAATCACAATCATACAATCACAATCATACAATCACAATCATACAATCACAATCATACAATCACAATCATACAATCGCAATCATACAATTACAATCTCCAAAATACAATCTCCCAAATACAATCATACAATCACAATCACACAATCACAATCATACAATAATAATCATAAAGTCACAATCATATTATCACAATCATACAATCACAATCATACAATCACAATCATACAATTACAATCTCCAAAATACAATCTCCCAAATACAATCATACAATCACAATCATACAATCACAATCATACAATCACAGTCATACAATCACAATCATACTATCACAATCATACAATCACAATCATACTATCACAATCATACTATCACAATCATACAATCCTAATCATACAATCACAATCATACAATCACAATCATACAATCACAACCATACAATCACAGTCATACAATCACAATCATACAATCACAATCATACAATCATAATCATACAATCACAATCATACAATCACAATCATACAATCACAATCATACAATCACAATCGTACAATAACAATCGTACAATCACAATCGCACGATCACAATCATACGATCACAGTCATACAATCACAATCATACAATCACAATCATACAATCACAATCATACTATCACAATCATACTATCACAATCATACAATCACAATCATACAATCACAATCATACAATCACAGTCATACAATCACAGTCATACAATCACAATCATACAATCAGAATCATACAATCACAACATACAATCACAATCATACAATCACAATCATACAATCATAATCATACAATTACAATCATACAATCACCATCATACAATCACAATCATACAATCACAATCATACAATCACAATCATACAATCACAATCATACAATCACAATCATACAATCGCAATCATACAATTACAATCTCCAAAATACAATCTCCCAAATACAATCATACAATCACAATCATACAATCACAATCATACAATCACAATCATACAATCACAATCATACTATCACAATCATACAATCACAATCATACAATCACAATCATACTATCACAATCATACAATCAAAATCATACAATCACAACATACAATTGCAATCATACAATCACAATCATACTATCACAATCATACAATCCTAATCATACAATCACAACATACAATCACAATCATACAATCACAGTCATACAATCACAATCATACAATCACAATCATACAATCACAATCATACAATCGCAATCATACAATCACAATCATACAATCACAATCATACAATCGCAATCATACAATTACAATCTCCAAAATACAATCTCCCAAATACAATCATACAATCACAATCACACAATCACAATCATACAATAATAATCATAAAGTCACAATCATATTATCACAATCATACAATCACAATCATACAATCACAATCATACAATCACAATCATACAATTACAATCTCCAAAATACAATCTCCCAAATACAATCATACAATCACAATCATACAATCACAATCATACAATCACAGTCATACAATCACAATCATACTATCACAATCATACAATCACAATCATACTATCACAATCATACTATCACAATCATACAATCCTAATCATACAATCACAATCATACAATCACAATCATACAATCACAACCATACAATCACAGTCATACAATCACAATCATACAATCACAATCATACAATCATAATCATACAATCACAATCATACAATCACAATCATACAATCACAATCATACAATCACAATCGTACAATAACAATCGTACAATCACAATCGCACGATCACAATCATACGATCACAGTCATACAATCACAATCATACAATCACAATCATACAATCACAATCATACTATCACAATCATACTATCACAATCATACAATCACAATCATACAATCACAATCATACAATCACAGTCATACAATCACAGTCATACAATCACAATCATACAATCAGAATCATACAATCACAACATACAATCACAATCATACAATCACAATCATACAATCATAATCATACAATTACAATCATACAATCACCATCATACAATCACAATCATACAATCACAATCATACAATCACAATCATACAATCACAATCATACAATCGCAATCATACAATTACAATCTCCAAAATACAATCTCCCAAATACAATCATACAATCACAATCATACAATCACAATCATACAATCACAATCATACAATCACAATCATACTATCACAATCATACAATCACAATCATACAATCACAATCATACTATCACAATCATACAATCAAAATCATACAATCACAACATACAATTGCAATCATACAATCACAATCATACTATCACAATCATACAATCCTAATCATACAATCACAACATACAATCACAATCATACAATCACAGTCATACAATCACAATCATACAATCACAATCATACAATCACAATCATACAATCGCAATCATACAATCGCAATCACACAATCACAATCATACAATCACAATCATACAGTCAGAATCATACAATCACAATCATACCATCACAATCATACAGTCACAACCATACAATCATGATCATACAATCACAGACATACAATCACAATCATACATTCACAATCATATTATCACAATCATACAATCACAATCATACAATCACAATCATACAATCACAATCATACATTCAAAATCATGCAATCACAATCATACAAACACAATCATGCAATCACAATCATACAACCATAATCATACAATGACAATCATACAATCACAATCTTACAATCCCAATCATACTATCACAATCATACAATCACAATCATACAATCACAATCACACAATCACAATCATACATCCAAAATCATGCAATCACAATCATACAATCACAATCATACAATCGCAATCATACAATTACAATCTCCAAAATACAATCTCCCAAATACAATCATACAATCACAATTACACAATCACAATCATACAATAACAATCATACTATCACAATCATACTATCACAATCATACAATCACAATCATACAATCACAATCATACAATCACAGTCATACAATCACAATCATACAATCACAATCATACAACCACAATCATACAATCACAATCATACAATCACAATCATACAATCACAATCATACAATCACAATCATACAATCACAATCATACAATCACAATCATACAATCACAATCATACAATCGCAATCATACAATTACAATCTCCAAAATACAATCTCCCAAATACAATCATACAATCACAATCACACAATCACAATCATACAATAATAATCATAAAGTCACAATCATATTATCACAATCATACAATCACAATCATACAATCACAATCATACAATTACAATCTCCAAAATACAATCTCCCAAATACAATCATACAATCACAATCATACAATCACAATCATACAATCACAGTCATACAATCACAATCATACAATCACAATCATACAATCACAATCATACAATCACAATCATACATTCAAAATCATGCAATCACAATCATACAAACACAATCATGCAATCACAATCATACAACCATAATCATACAATGACAATCATACAATCACAATCTTACAATCCCAATCATACTATCACAATCATACAATCACAATCATACAATCACAATCACACAATCACAATCATACATCCAAAATCATGCAATCACAATCATACAATCACAATCATACAATCGCAATCATACAATTACAATCTCCAAAATACAATCTCCCAAATACAATCATACAATCACAATTACACAATCACAATCATACAATAACAATCATACTATCACAATCATACTATCACAATCATACAATCACAATCATACAATCACAATCATACAATCACAGTCATACAATCACAATCATACAATCACAATCATACAACCACAATCATACAATCACAATCATACAATCACAATCATACAATCACAATCATACAATCACAATCATACAATCACAATCATACAATCACAATCATACAATCACAATCATACAATCGCAATCATACAATTACAATCTCCAAAATACAATCTCCCAAATACAATCATACAATCACAATCACACAATCACAATCATACAATAATAATCATAAAGTCACAATCATATTATCACAATCATACAATCACAATCATACAATCACAATCATACAATTACAATCTCCAAAATACAATCTCCCAAATACAATCATACAATCACAATCATACAATCACAATCATACAATCACAGTCATACAATCACAATCATACTATCACAATCATACAATCACAATCATACTATCACAATCATACTATCACAATCATACAATCCTAATCATACAATCACAATCATACAATCACAATCATACAATCACAACCATACAATCACAGTCATACAATCACAATCATACAATCACAATCATACAATCATAATCATACAATCACAATCATACAATCACAATCATACAATCACAATCATACAATCACAATCGTACAATAACAATCGTACAATCACAATCGCACGATCACAATCATACGATCACAGTCATACAATCACAATCATACAATCACAATCATACAATCACAATCATACTATCACAATCATACTATCACAATCATACAATCACAATCATACAATCACAATCATACAATCACAGTCATACAATCACAGTCATACAATCACAATCATACAATCACAATCATACAATCACAATCATACAATCACAGTCATACAATCACAATCATACAATCACAATCATACAATCACAATCATACAATCGCAATCATACAATCGCAATCACACAATCACAATCATACCACCACAATCATACAGTCACAATCATACAATCACAATCATACAATCACAATCATACAATCACAATCATACAATCGCAATCATACAATCACAATCATACAATCACAATCATACAATCACAATCATACAATCACAATCATACATACAAAATCATGCAATCTCAATCATACAGTCACAATCATGCAATCACAATCATACAATCATAATCATACAATGACAATCATACAATCACAATCATACAATCCTAATCATACAATCACAATCATACAATCACAATCATACAATCACAGTCATACAATCACAATCATACAATCACAATCATACAATCACAATCATACAATCACAATCATACAATCATAATCATACAATCACAATCATACAATCGCAATCATACAATCACACACATACAATCGTTATCATACCATCACAATCATACAATCACAATCATACAATCATAATCTTAGAATTACACTCATACAATCACAATCATACAATCACAATCATACAATCACAATCATACAATCACAATCATGCAATCACAATCGTACAATCACAATCATACAATCACAATCATACAATCACAATCATGCAATCGCAATCATTCCATCATAATCATACAATCACAATCATACAATCACAATCGTACAATCACAATCGTACAATCACAATCGCACAATCACAATCATACAATCACAGTCATACAATCACAATCATACAATCACAATCATACTATCACAGTCATACAATCACAATCATACAATCACAATCATACAATCACAATCATACAATCACAATCATACAATCACAATCATACAATCACATTCATACAATCACAATCATACAATCGCAATCATACAATTACAATCTCCAAAATACAATCTCCCAAATACAATCATACAATCACAATCATACAATCACAATCATACAATCACAATCATACAATCACAATCATACAATCACAATCATACTATCACAATCATACAATCCTAATCATACAATCACAACATACAATCACAATCATACAATCACAACCATACTATCACAATCATACAATCCTAATCATACAATCACAACATACAATCACAATCATACAATCACAGTCATACAATCACAATCATACAATCACAATCATACAATCACAATCATACAATCGCAATCATACAATCGCAATCACACAATCACAATCATACAATCACAATCATACAGTCAGAATCATACAATCACAATCATACCATCACAATCATACAGTCACAACCATACAATCATAATCATACAATCACAATCATACAATCACAATCATACTATCATAATCATACAATCACAATCATACAATCACAATCATACAATCACAATCATACAATCGCAATCGTACTATCACAATCGTACAATCACATTCGCACAATCACAATCATACCATCATAATCATACAATCACAATCATACAATCGCAATCATACAATCACAATCATACAATCGCAATCATACCATCACAATCATACAATAACAATCATACAATCACAATCATACAATCACAGACATACAATCACAATCATACATTCACAATCATATTATCACAATCATACAATCACAATCATACAATCACAATCATACAATCACAATCATACATTCGAAATCATGCAATCACAATCATACAATCACAATCATACAATCACAGTCATACAATCACAGTCATACTATCACAATCATACTATCACAATCATACAATCACAATCATACAATCACAATCATACAATCGCAATCATACAATCGCAATCACACAATCACAATCATACAACCACAATCATACAGTCACAATCATACAATCACAATCATACAATCACAATCATACAATCACAATCATACAATCGCAATCATACAATCACAATCATACAATCATAATCATACAATCACAATCACACGATCGCAATCATACAATCGCAATCATACCATCACAATCATACAGTCACAAACATACAATCATAATCATACAATCACAATCATACAATCACAATCATACAATCATAATCATACAATCACAATCATACAATCGCAATCATACAATCACACACATACAATCGTTATCATACCATCACAATCATACAATCACAATCATACAATCATAATCATACAATTACAATCATACAATCACAATCATACAATCACAATCATACAATCACAATCATGCAATCACAATCATACAATCACAATCATACAATCACAATCATACAATCACAATCATGCAATCACAATCATTCCATCATAATCATACAATCACAATCATACAATCACAATCGTACAATCACAATCGTACAATCACAATCGCACAATCACAATCATACAATCACAGTCTTACAATCACAATCATACAATCACAATCATACATTCACAATCATACAATCACAATCATACATACAAAATCATGCAATCTCAATCATACAATCACAATCATGCAATCACAATCATACAATCATAATCATACAATGACAATCATACAATCACAATCATACAATCACAGTCATACAATCACAGTCATACAATCACAATCATACTATCACAATCATACAATCACAATCATACAGTCAGAATCATACAATCACAATCATAACATCACAATCATACAGTCACAACCATACAATCATAATCATACAATCACAATCATACAATCACAATCATACCATCATAATCATACAATCACAATCATACAATCGCAATCATACAATCACAATCATACAATCACAATCATACAATCGCAATCATACAATTACAATCTCCAAAATACAATCTCCCAAATGCAATCATACAATCACAATCATACAATCACAATCATACAATCACAGTCATACTATCACAATCATACTATCACAATCATACAATCACAATCATACTATCACAATCATACAATCCTAATCATACAATCACAATCATACAATCACAATCATACAATCACAGTCATACAATTACAATCATACAATCACAATCATACAATCACAATCATACAATCACAATCATACAATCACAATCATACAATCACAATCATACAATCACAATCATACAATCACAATCATACAATCGCAATCATACAATCGCAATCATACAATTACAATCTCCAAAATACAATCTCCCAAATACAATCATACAATCACAATCATACAATCACAATCATACAATCACAGTCATACAATCACAATCATACTATCACAGTCATACAATCACAATCATACAATCACAATCATACAATCACAGTCATACAATCACAGTCATACTATCACAATCATACTATCACAATCAGACAATCACAATCATACTATCACAATCATACAATCCTAATCATACAATCACAATCATACAATCACAATCATACAATCACAGTCATACAATCACAATCATACAATCACAATCATACAATCACAATCATACAATCACAATCATACAATCGCAATCGTACTATCAATATCGTACAATCACATTCGCACAATCACAATCATACCATCATAATCATACAATCACAATCATACAATCGCAATCATACAATCACAATCATACAATCGCAATCATACCATCACAATCATACAATAACAATCATACAATCACAATCATACAATCACAGACATACAATCACAATCATACATTCACAATCATATTATCACAATCATACAATCACAATCATACAATCACAATCATACAATCACAATCATACATTCGAAATCATGCAATCACAATCATACAATCACAATCATACAATCACAGTCATACAATCACAGTCATACTATCACAATCATACTATCACAATCATACAATCACAATCATACAATCGCAATCATACAATCGCAATCATACAATCGCAATCACACAATCACAATCATACAACCACAATCATACAGTCACAATCATACAATCACAATCATACAATCACAATCATACAATCACAATCATACAATCGCAATCATACAATCACAATCATACAATCATAATCATACAATCACAATCATACGATCGCAATCATACAATCGCAATCATACCATCACAATCATACAGTCACAAACATACAATCATAATCATACAATCACAATCATACAATCATAATCTTACAATTACAATCATACAATCACAATCATACAATCACAATCATACAATCACAATCATGCAATCACAATCATACAATCACAATCATACAATCACAATCATACAATCACAATCATGCAATCACAATCATTCCATCATAATCATACAATCACAATCATACAATCACAATCGTACAATCACAATCGTACAATCACAATCGCACAATCACAATCGTACAATCACAATCGCACAATCACAATCATACAATCACAGTCTTACAATCACAATCATACAATCACAATCATACATTCACAATCATACAATCACAATCATACATACAAAATCATGCAATCTCAATCATACAATCACAATCATGCAATCACAATCATACAATCATAATCATACAATGACAATCATACAATCACAATCATACAATCACAGTCATACAATCACAGTCATACAATCACAATCATACTATCACAATCATACAATCACAATCATGCAATCACAATCATACAATCATAATCATACAATCATAATCATACAATCACAATCGTACAATCACAATCGTACAATCACATTCGCACAATCACAATCATACAATCACAGTCATACAATCACAATCATACAATCACAATCGTACAATCACAATCGTACAATCACATTCGCACAATCACAATCATACAATCACAGTCATACAATCACAATCATACAATCACAATCATACTATCGCAATCATACAATCACAATCATACAATCACAATCATACAATCACAATCATACAATCACAATCATACAATCATAATCATACAATTACAATCATACAATCACCATCATACAATCACAATCATACAATCACAATCATACAATCACAATCATACAATCACAATCATACAATCGCAATCATACAATTACAATCTCCAAAATACAATCTCCCAAATACAATCATACAATCACAATCATACAATCACAATCATACAATCACAATCATACAATCACAATCATACTATCACAATCATACAATCACAATCATACAATCACAATCATACTATCACAATCATACAATCAAAATCATACAATCACAACATACAATTGCAATCATACAATCACAATCATACTATCACAATCATACAATCCTAATCATACAATCACAACATACAATCACAATCATACAATCACAGTCATACAATCACAATCATACAATCACAATCATACAATCACAATCATACAATCGCAATCATACAATCGCAATCACACAATCACAATCATACAATCACAATCATACAGTCAGAATCATACAATCACAATCATACCATCACAATCATACAGTCACAACCATACAATCATGATCATACAATCACAGACATACAATCACAATCATACATTCACAATCATATTATCACAATCATACAATCACAATCATACAATCACAATCATACAATCACAATCATACATTCAAAATCATGCAATCACAATCATACAAACACAATCATGCAATCACAATCATACAACCATAATCATACAATGACAATCATACAATCACAATCTTACAATCCCAATCATACTATCACAATCATACAATCAAAATCATACAATCACAACATACAATTGCAATCATACAATCACAATCATACTATCACAATCATACAATCCTAATCATACAATCACAACATACAATCACAATCATACAATCACAGTCATACAATCACAATCATACAATCACAATCATACAATCACAATCATACAATCGCAATCATACAATCGCAATCACACAATCACAATCATACAATCACAGTCATACAGTCAGAATCATACAATCACAATCATACCATCACAATCATACAGTCACAACCATACAACCATAATCATACAATCACAGACATACAATCACAATCATACATTCACAATCATATTATCACAATCATACAATCACAATCATACAATCACAATCATACAATCACAATCATACATTCAAAATCATGCAATCACAATCATACAATCACAATCATGCAATCACAATCATACAACCATAATCATACAATGACAATCATACAATCACAATCTTACAATCCCAATCAT
Source organism: Megachile rotundata (assembly GCF_050947335.1). NCBI lineage: Eukaryota > Metazoa > Arthropoda > Insecta > Hymenoptera > Megachilidae > Megachile > Megachile rotundata. The sequence continues at coordinate 68,876 of NW_027473335.1, read as the reverse complement.
ACTATCACAATCATACAATCACAAGCATACAATCACAATCACACAATCACAATCATACATCCAAAATCATGCAATCACAATCATACAATCGCAATCATACAATTACAATCTCCAAAATACAATCTCCCAAATACAATCATACAATCACAATTACACAATCACAATCATACAATAACAATCATACAATCACAATCATACAATCACAATCATACAATCATAATCATACAATTACAATCATACAATCACCATCATACAATCACAATCATACAATCATAATCATACAATGACAATCATACAATCACAATCATACAATCACAGTCATACAATCACAGTCATACAATCACAATCATACTATCACAATCATACAATCACAATCATACAATCACAATCATACAATCACAATCATACAATCACAGTCATACAATCACAGTCATACAATCACAATCATACAATCAGAATCATACAATCACAATCATACAATCACAATCATACAATCACAATCATACAATCATAATCATACAATTACAATCATACAATCACCATCATACAATCACAATCATACAATCACAATCATACAATCACAATCATACAATCACAATCATACAATCGCAATCATACAATTACAATCATACAATCACAATCATACAATCGCAATCATACAATTACAATCTCCAAAATACAATCTTCCAAATACAATCATACAATCACAATCATACAATCACAATCATACAATCACAATCATACAATCACAATCATACTATCACAATCATACAATCACAATCATACAATCACAATCATACTATCACAATCATACAATCAAAATCATACAATCACAACATACAATCACAATCATACAATCACAATCATACAATCATAATCATACAATTACAATCATACAATCACCATCATACAATCACAATCATACAATCACAATCATACAATCACAATCATACAATCACAATCATACAATCGCAATCATACAATTACAATCTCCAAAATACAATCTCCCAAATGCAATCATACAATCACAATCATACAATCACAATCATACAATCACAATCATACAATCACAATCATACTATCACAATCATACAATCACAATCATACAATCACAATCATACTATCACAATCATACAATCAAAATCATACAATCACAACATACAATTGCAATCATACAATCACAATCATACTATCACAATCATACAATCCTAATCATACAATCACAACATACAATCACAATCATACAATCACAGTCATACAATCACAATCATACAATCACAATCATACAATCACAATCATACAATCGCAATCATACAATCGCAATCACACAATCACAATCATACAATCACAATCATACAGTCAGAATCATACAATCACAATCATACCATCACAATCATACAGTCACAACCATACAATCATGATCATACAATCACAGACATACAATCACAATCATACATTCACAATCATATTATCACAATCATACAATCACAATCATACAATCACAATCATACAATCACAATCATACATTCAAAATCATGCAATCACAATCATACAAACACAATCATGCAATCACAATCATACAACCATAATCATACAATGACAATCATACAATCACAATCTTACGATCCCAATCATACTATCACAATCATACAATCACAATCATACAATCACAATCACACAATCACAATCATACATCCAAAATCATGCAATCACAATCATACAATCACAATCATACAATCGCAATCATACAATTACAATCTCCAAAATACAATCTCCCAAATACAATCATACAATCACAATTACACAATCACAATCATACAATAACAGTCATACTATCACAATCATACTATCACAATCATACAATCACAATCATACAATCACAATCATACAATCACAGTCATACAATCACAATCATACAATCACAATCATACAACCACAATCATACAATCACAATCATACAATCACAATCATACAATCACAATCATACAATCACAATCATACAATCACAATCATACAATCACAATCATACAATCACAATCATACAATCGCAATCATACAATTACAATCTCCAAAATACAATCTCCCAAATACAATCATACAATCACAATCACACAATCACAATCATACAATAATAATCATAAAGTCACAATCATATTATCACAATCATACAATCACAATCATACAATCACAATCATACAATTACAATCTCCAAAATACAATCTCCCAAATACAATCATACAATCACAATCATACAATCACAATCATACAATCACAGTCATACAATCACAATCATACAATCACAATCATACAATCACAATCATACAATCACAATCATACATTCAAAATCATGCAATCACAATCATACAAACACAATCATGCAATCACAATCATACAACCATAATCATACAATGACAATCATACAATCACAATCTTACAATCCCAATCATACTATCACAATCATACAATCACAATCATACAATCACAATCACACAATCACAATCATACATCCAAAATCATGCAATCACAATCATACAATCACAATCATACAATCGCAATCATACAATTACAATCTCCAAAATACAATCTCCCAAATACAATCATACAATCACAATTACACAATCACAATCATACAATAACAATCATACTATCACAATCATACTATCACAATCATACAATCACAATCATACAATCACAATCATACAATCACAGTCATACAATCACAATCATACAATCACAATCATACAACCACAATCATACAATCACAATCATACAATCACAATCATACAATCACAATCATACAATCACAATCATACAATCACAATCATACAATCACAATCATACAATCACAATCATACAATCGCAATCATACAATTACAATCTCCAAAATACAATCTCCCAAATACAATCATACAATCACAATCACACAATCACAATCATACAATAATAATCATAAAGTCACAATCATATTATCACAATCATACAATCACAATCATACAATCACAATCATACAATTACAATCTCCAAAATACAATCTCCCAAATACAATCATACAATCACAATCATACAATCACAATCATACAATCACAGTCATACAATCACAATCATACTATCACAATCATACAATCACAATCATACTATCACAATCATACTATCACAATCATACAATCCTAATCATACAATCACAATCATACAATCACAATCATACAATCACAACCATACAATCACAGTCATACAATCACAATCATACAATCACAATCATACAATCATAATCATACAATCACAATCATACAATCACAATCATACAATCACAATCATACAATCACAATCGTACAATAACAATCGTACAATCACAATCGCACGATCACAATCATACGATCACAGTCATACAATCACAATCATACAATCACAATCATACAATCACAATCATACTATCACAATCATACTATCACAATCATACAATCACAATCATACAATCACAATCATACAATCACAGTCATACAATCACAGTCATACAATCACAATCATACAATCAGAATCATACAATCACAACATACAATCACAATCATACAATCACAATCATACAATCATAATCATACAATTACAATCATACAATCACCATCATACAATCACAATCATACAATCACAATCATACAATCACAATCATACAATCACAATCATACAATCACAATCATACAATCGCAATCATACAATTACAATCTCCAAAATACAATCTCCCAAATACAATCATACAATCACAATCATACAATCACAATCATACAATCACAATCATACAATCACAATCATACTATCACAATCATACAATCACAATCATACAATCACAATCATACTATCACAATCATACAATCAAAATCATACAATCACAACATACAATTGCAATCATACAATCACAATCATACTATCACAATCATACAATCCTAATCATACAATCACAACATACAATCACAATCATACAATCACAGTCATACAATCACAATCATACAATCACAATCATACAATCACAATCATACAATCGCAATCATACAATCACAATCATACAATCACAATCATACAATCGCAATCATACAATTACAATCTCCAAAATACAATCTCCCAAATACAATCAAACAATCACAATCACACAATCACAATCATACAATAATAATCATAAAGTCACAATCATATTATCACAATCATACAATCACAATCATACAATCACAATCATACAATTACAATCTCCAAAATACAATCTCCCAAATACAATCATACAATCACAATCATACAATCACAATCATACAATCACAGTCATACAATCACAATCATACTATCACAATCATACAATCACAATCATACTATCACAATCATACTATCACAATCATACAATCCTAATCATACAATCACAATCATACAATCACAATCATACAATCACAACCATACAATCACAGTCATACAATCACAATCATACAATCACAATCATACAATCATAATCATACAATCACAATCATACAATCACAATCATACAATCACAATCATACAATCACAATCGTACAATAACAATCGTACAATCACAATCGCACGATCACAATCATACGATCACAGTCATACAATCACAATCATACAATCACAATCATACAATCACAATCATACTATCACAATCATACTATCACAATCATACAATCACAATCATACAATCACAATCATACAATCACAGTCATACAATCACAGTCATACAATCACAATCATACAATCAGAATCATACAATCACAACATACAATCACAATCATACAATCACAATCATACAATCATAATCATACAATTACAATCATACAATCACCATCATACAATCACAATCATACAATCACAATCATACAATCACAATCATACAATCACAATCATACAATCGCAATCATACAATTACAATCTCCAAAATACAATCTCCCAAATACAATCATACAATCACAATCATACAATCACAATCATACAATCACAATCATACAATCACAATCATACTATCACAATCATACAATCACAATCATACAATCACAATCATACTATCACAATCATACAATCAAAATCATACAATCACAACATACAATTGCAATCATACAATCACAATCATACTATCACAATCATACAATCCTAATCATACAATCACAACATACAATCACAATCATACAATCACAGTCATACAATCACAATCATACAATCACAATCATACAATCACAATCATACAATCGCAATCATACAATCGCAATCACACAATCACAATCATACAATCACAATCATACAGTCAGAATCATACAATCACAATCATACCATCACAATCATACAGTCACAACCATACAATCATGATCATACAATCACAGACATACAATCACAATCATACATTCACAATCATATTATCACAATCATACAATCACAATCATACAATCACAATCATACAATCACAATCATACATTCAAAATCATGCAATCACAATCATACAAACACAATCATGCAATCACAATCATACAACCATAATCATACAATGACAATCATACAATCACAATCTTACAATCCCAATCATACTATCACAATCATACAATCACAATCATACAATCACAATCACACAATCACAATCATACATCCAAAATCATGCAATCACAATCATACAATCACAATCATACAATCGCAATCATACAATTACAATCTCCAAAATACAATCTCCCAAATACAATCATACAATCACAATTACACAATCACAATCATACAATAACAATCATACCTATCACAATCATACTATCACAATCATACAATCACAATCATACAATCACAATCATACAATCACAGTCATACAATCACAATCATACAATCACAATCATACAACCACAATCATACAATCACAATCATACAATCACAATCATACAATCACAATCATACAATCACAATCATACAATCACAATCATACAATCACAATCATACAATCACAATCATACAATCGCAATCATACAATTACAATCTCCAAAATACAATCTCCAAATACAATCATACAATCACAATCACACAATCACAATCATACAATAATAATCATAAAGTCACAATCATATTATCACAATCATACAATCACAATCATACAATCACAATCATACAATTACAATCTCCAAATACCATCTCCCAAATACAATCATACAATCACAATCATACAATCACAATCATACAATCACAGTCATACAATCACAATCATACAATCACAATCATACAATCACAATCATACAATCACAATCATACATTCAAAATCATGCAATCACAATCATACAAACACAATCATGCAATCACAATCATACACCATAATCATACAATGACAATCATACAATCACAATCTTACAATCCCAATCATACTATCACATCATACAATCACAATCATACAATCACAATCACACAATCACAATCATACATCCAAATCAAGCAATCACAATCATCACAATCACAATCATACAATCGCAATCATACAATTACAATCTCCCAAAATACAATCTCCCAAATACAATCATACAATCACAATTACACAATCACAATCATACAATAACAATCATACTATCACAATCATACTATCACAATCATACAATCACAATCATACAATCACAATCATACAATCACAGTCATACAATCACAATCATACAATCACAATCATACAACCACAATCATACAATCACAATCATACAATCACAATCATACAATCACAATCATACAATCACAATCATACAATCACAATCATACAATCACAATCATACAATCACAATCATACAATCGCAATCATACAATTACAATCTCCAAAATACAATCTCCCAAATACAATCATACAATCACAATCACACAATCACAATCATACAATAATAATCATAAAGTCACAATCATATTATCACAATCATACAATCACAATCATACAATCACAATCATACAATTACAATCTCCAAAATACAATCTCCCAAATACAATCATACAATCACAATCATACAATCACAATCATACAATCACAGTCATACAATCACAATCATACTATCACAATCATACAATCACAATGATACTATCACAATCATACTATCACAATCATACAATCCTAATCATACAATCACAATCATACAATCACAATCATACAATCACAACCATACAATCACAGTCATACAATCACAATCATACAATCACAATCATACAATCATAATCATACAATCACAATCATACAATCACAATCATACAATCACAATCATACAATCACAATCGTACAATAACAATCGTACAATCACAATCGCACGATCACAATCATACGATCACAGTCATACAATCACAATCATACAATCACAATCATACAATCACAATCATACTATCACAATCATACTATCACAATCATACAATCACAATCATACAATCACAATCATACAATCACAGTCATACAATCACAGTCATACAATCACAATCATACAATCAGAATCATACAATCACAATCATACAATCACAATCATACAATCACAATCATACAATCATAATCATACAATTACAATCATACAATCACCATCATACAATCACAATCATACAATCACAATCATACAATCACAATCATACAATCACAATCATACAATCGCAATCATACAATTACAATCTCCAAAATACAATCTCCCAAATACAATCATACAATCACAATCATACAATCACAATCATACAATCACAATCATACAATCACAATCATACTATCACAATCGTACAATCACAATCGTACAATCACATTCGCACAATCACAATCATACAATCACAGTCATACAATCACAATCATACAATCACAATCATACTATCACAATCATACAATCACAATCATACAATCACAATCATACAATCACAATCATACAATCACAATCATACAATCATAATCATACAATTACAATCATACAATCACCATCATACAATCACAATCATACAATCACAATCATACAATCACAATCATACAATCACAATCATACAATCGCAATCATACAATTACAATCTCCAAAATACAATCTCCCAAATACAATCATACAATCACAATCATACAATCACAATCATACAATCACAATCATACAATCACAATCATACAATCACAATCATACTATCACAATCATACAATCACAATCATACAATCACAGTCATACAATCACAATCATACTATCACAATCATACAATCACAATCATACTATCACAATCATACTATCACAATCATACAATCCTAATCATACAATCACAATCATACAATCACAATCATACAATCACAACCATACAATCACAGTCATACAATCACAATCATACAATCACAATCATACAATCATAATCATACAATCACAATCATACAATCACAATCATACAATCACAATCATACAATCACAATCATACAATCACAATCATACAATCACAATCATACTATCACAATCATACAATCACAATCATACAATCACAATCATACTATCACAATCATACAATCAAAATCATACAATCACAACATACAATTGCAATCATACAATCACAATCATACTATCACAATCATACAATCCTAATCATACAATCACAACATACAATCACAATCATACAATCACAGTCATACAATCACAATCATACAATCACAATCATACAATCACAATCATACAATCACAATCATACAATCGCAATCATACAATCGCAATCACACAATCACAATCATACAATCACAATCATACAGTCAGAATCATACAATCACAATCATACCATCACAATCATACAGTCACAACCATACAATCATGATCATACAATCACAGACATACAATCACAATCATACATTCACAATCATATTATCACAATCATACAATCACAATCATACAATCACAATCATACAATCACAATCATACATTCAAAATCATGCAATCACAATCATACAAACACAATCATGCAATCACAATCATACAACCATAATCATACAATGACAATCATACAATCACAATCTTACAATCCCAATCATACTATCACAATCATACAATCACAATCATACAATCACAATCACACAATCACAATCATACATCCAAAATCATGCAATCACAATCATACAATCACAATCATACAATCGCAATCATACAATTACAATCTCCAAAATACAATCTCCCAAATACAATCATACAATCACAATTACACAATCACAATCATACAATAACAATCATACTATCACAATCATACTATCACAATCATACAATCACAATCATACAATCACAATCATACAATCACAGTCATACAATCACAATCATACAATCACAATCATACAACCACAATCATACAATCACAATCATACAATCACAATCATACAATCACAATCATACAATCACAATCATACAATCACAATCATACAATCACAATCATACAATCACAATCATACAATCGCAATCATACAATTACAATCTCCAAAATACAATCTCCCAAATACAATCATACAATCACAATCACACAATCACAATCATACAATAATAATCATAAAGTCACAATCATATTATCACAATCATACAATCACAATCATACAATCACAATCATACAATTACAATCTCCAAAATACAATCTCCCAAATACAATCATACAATCACAATCATACAATCACAGTCATACAATCACAATCATACTATCACAATCATACAATCACAGTCATACAATCACAATCATACTATCACAATCATACAATCACAATCATACAATCACAATCATACAATCACAATCATACAATCACAATCGTACAATAACAATCGTACAATCACAATCGCACGATCACAATCATACGATCACAGTCATACAATCACAATCATACAATCACAATCATATAATCACAATCATACTATCACAATCATACTATCACAATCATACAATCACAATCATACAATCACAATCATACAATCACAGTCATACAATCACAGTCATACAATCACAATCATACAATCAGAATCATACAATCACAATCATACAATCACAATCATACAATCACAATCATACAATCATAATCATACAATTACAATCATACAATCACCATCATACAATCACAATCATACAATCACAATCATACAATCACAATCATACAATCACAATCATACAATCGCAATCATACAATTACAATCTCCAAAATACAATCTCCCAAATACAATCATACAATCACAATCATACAATCACAATCATACAATCACAATCATACAATCACAATCATACTATCACAATCGTACAATCACAATCGTACAATCACATTCGCACAATCACAATCATACAATCACAGTCATACAATCACAATCATACAATCACAATCATACTATCACAATCATACAATCACAATCATACAATCACAATCATACAATCACAATCATACAATCACAATCATACAATCATAATCATACAATTACAATCATACAATCACCATCATACAATCACAATCATACAATCACAATCATACAATCACAATCATACAATCACAATCATACAATCGCAATCATACAATTACAATCTCCAAAATACAATCTCCCAAATACAATCATACAATCACAATCATACAATCACAATCATACAATCACAATCATACAATCACAATCATACTATCACAATCATACAATCACAATCATACAATCACAATCATACAATTACAATCTCCAAAATACAATCTCCCAAATACAATCATACAATCACAATCATACAATCACAATCATACAATCACAGTCATACAATCACAATCATACTATCACAATCATACAATCACAATCATACTATCACAATCATACTATCACAATCATACAATCCTAATCATACAATCACAATCATACAATCACAATCATACAATCACAACCATACAATCACAGTCATACAATCACAATCATACAATCACAATCATACAATCATAATCATACAATCACAATCATACAATCACAATCATACAATCACAATCATACAATCACAATCGTACAATAACAATCGTACAATCACAATCGCACGATCACAATCATACGATCACAGTCATACAATCACAATCATACAATCACAATCATACAATCACAATCATACTATCACAATCATACTATCACAATCATACAATCACAATCATACAATCACAATCATACAATCACAGTCATACAATCACAGTCATACAATCACAATCATACAATCAGAATCATACAATCACAATCATACAATCACAATCATACAATCACAATCATACAATCACAATCATACAATCATAATCATACAATTACAATCATACAATCACCATCATACAATCACAATCATACAATCACAATCATACAATCATAATCATACAATTACAATCATACAATCACCATCATACAATCACAATCATACAATCACAATCATACAATCACAATCATACAATCACAATCATACAATCACAATCATACAATCGCAATCATACAATTACAATCTCCAAAATACAATCTCCCAAATACAATCATACAATCACAATCATACAATCACAATCATACAATCACAATCATACAATCACAATCATACTATCACAATCATACAATCACAATCATACAATCACAATCATACTATCACAATCATACAATCAAAATCATACAATCACAACATACAATTGCAATCATACAATCACAATCATACTATCACAATCATACAATCCTAATCATACAATCACAACATACAATCACAATCATACAATCACAGTCATACAATCACAATCATACAATCACAATCATACAATCACAATCATACAATCGCAATCATACAATCGCAATCACACAATCACAATCATACAATCACAATCATACAGTCAGAATCATACAATCACAATCATACCATCACAATCATACAGTCACAACCATACAATCATAATCATACAATCACAGACATACAATCACAATCATACATTCACAATCATATTATCACAATCATACAATCACAATCATACAATCACAATCATACAATCACAATCATACACTCAAAATCATGCAATCACAATCATACAATCACAATCATGCAATCACAATCATACAACCATAATCATACAATGACAATCATACAATCACAATCTTACAATCCCAATCATACTATCACAATCATACAATCACAATCATACAATCACAATCACACAATCACAATCATACATCCAAAATCATGCAATCACAATCATACAATCACAATCATACAATCGCAATCATACAATTACAATCTCCAAAATACAATCTCCCAAATACAATTATACAATCACAATTACACAATCACAATCATACAATAACAATCATACTATCACAATCATACTATCACAATCATACAATCACAATCATACAATCACAATCATACAATCACAGTCATACAATCACAATCATACAATCACAATCATACAACCACAATCATACAATCACAATCATACAATCACAATCATACAATCACAATCATACAATCACAATCATACAATCACTATCATACAATCACAATCATACAATCGCAATCATACAATTACAATCTCCAAAATACAATCTCCCAAATACAATCATACAATCACAATCACACAATCACAATCATACAATAATAATCATAAAGTCACAATCATATTATCACAATCATACAACCACAATCATACAATCACAATCATACAATTACAATCTCCAAAATACAATCATACAATCACAATCATACAATCACAATCATACAATCACAGTCATACAATCACAATCATACTATCACAATCATACAATCACAATCATACTATCACAATCATACTATCACAATCATACAATCCTAATCATACAATCACAATCATACAATCACAATCATACAATCACAACCATACAATCACAGTCATACAATCACAATCATACAATCACAATCATACAATCATAATCATACAATCACAATCATACAATCACAATCATACAATCACAATCATACAATCACAATCGTACAATAACAATCGTACAATCACAATCGCACGATCACAATCATACGATCACAGTCATACAATCACAATCATACAATCACAATCATACAATCACAATCATACTATCACAATCATACTATCACAATCATACAATCACAATCATACAATCACAATCATACAATCACAGTCATACAATCACAGTCATACAATCACAATCATACAATCAGAATCATACAATCACAATCATACAATCACAATCATACAATCACAATCATACAATCACAATCATACAATCGCAATCATACAATTACAATCTCCAAAATACAATCTCCCAAATACAATCATACAATCACAATCATACAATCACAATCATACAATCACAATCATACAATCACAATCATACTATCACAATCATACAATCACAATCATACAATCACAATCATACTATCACAATCATACAATCAAAATCATACAATCACAACATACAATTGCAATCATACAATCACAATCATACTATCACAATCATACAATCCTAATCATACAATCACAACATACAATCACAATCATACAATCACAGTCATACAATCACAATCATACAATCACAATCATACAATCACAATCATACAATCGCAATCATACAATCGCAATCACACAATCACAATCATACAATCACAATCATACAGTCAGAATCATACAATCACAATCATACCATCACAATCATACAGTCACAACCATACAATCATAATCATACAATCACAGACATACAATCACAATCATACATTCACAATCATATTATCACAATCATACAATCACAATCATACAATCACAATCATACAATCACAATCATACATTCAAAATCATGCATTCACAATCATACAATCACAATCATGCAATCACAATCATACAACCATAATCATACAATGACAATCATACAATCACAATCTTACAATCCCAATCATACTATCACAATCATACAATCACAATCATACAATCACAATCACACAATCACAATCATACATCCAAAATCATGCAATCACAATCATACAATCACAATCATACAATCGCAATCATACAATTACAATCTCCAAAATACAATCTCCCAAATACAATCATACAATCACAATTACACAATCACAATCATACAATAACAATCATACTATCACAATCATACTATCACAATCATACAATCACAATCATACAATCACAATCATACAATCACAGTCATACAATCACAATCATACAATCACAATCATACAACCACAATCATACAATCACAATCATACAATCACAATCATACAATCACAATCATACAATCACAATCATACAATCACAATCATACAATCACAATCATACAATCACAATCATACAATCACAATCATACAATCACAATCATACAATCACAATCATACAATCGCAATCATACAATTACAATCTCCAAAATACAATCTCCCAAATACAATCATACAATCACAATCACACAATCACAATCATACAATAATAATCATAAAGTCACAATCATATTATCACAATCATACAATCACAATCATACAATCACAATCATACAATTACAATCTCCAAAATACAATCTCCCAAATACAATCATACAATCACAATCATACAATCACAGTCATACAATCACAATCATACTATCACAATCATACAATCACAATCATACTATCACAATCATACTATCACAATCATACAATCCTAATCATACAATCACAATCATACAATCACAATCATACAATCACAACCATACAATCACAGTCATACAATCACAATCATACAATCACAATCATACAATCATAATCATACAATCACAATCATACAATCACAATCATACAATCACAATCGTACAATCACAATCGTACAATAACATTCGTACAATCACAATCGCACGATCACAATCATACGATCACAGTCATACAATCACAATCATACAATCACAATCATACAATCACAATCATACTATCACAATCATACTATCACAATCATACAATCACAATCATACAATCACAATCATACAATCACAGTCATACAATCACAGTCATACTATCACAATCATACAATCACAATCATGCAATCACAATCATACAATCATAATCATACAATCATAATCATACAATCACAATCGTACAATCACAATCGTACAATCACATTCGCACAATCACAATCATACAATCACAGTCATACAATCACAATCATACAATCACAATCATACTATCACAATCATACAATCACAATCATACAATCACAATCATACAATCACAATCATACAATCACAATCATACAATCACAATCATACAATCATAATCATACAATTACAATCATACAATCACCATCATACAATCACAATCATACAATCACAATCATACAATCACAATCATACAATCACAATCATACAATCACAATCATACAATCGCAATCATACAATTACAATCTCCAAAATACAATCTCCCAAATACAATCATACAATCACAATCATACAATCACAATCATACAATCACAATCATACAATCACAATCATACTATCACAATCATACAATCAAAATCATACTATCACAACATACAATCGCAATCATACAATCACAATCATACTATCACAATCATACAATCCTAATCATACAATTACAATCTCCAAAATACAATCTCCCAAATACAATCATACAATCACAATCACACAATCACAATCATACAATAATAATCATAAAGTCACAATCATATTAATACAATCATATAATCACAATCATACAATCACAATCATACAATTACAATCTCCAAAATACAATCTCCCAAATACAATCATACAATCACAATCATACAATCACAATCATACAATCACAGTCATACAATCACAATCATACTATCACAATCATACAATCACAATCATACTATCACAATCATACTATCACAATCATACAATCCTAATCATACAATCACAATCATACAATCACAATCATACAATCACAACCATACAATCACAGTCATACAATCACAATCATACAATCACAATCATACAATCATAATCATACAATCACAATCATACAATCACAATCATACAATCACAGTCATACAATCACAGTCATACAATCACAATCATACAATCAGAATCATACAATCACAATCATACAATCACAATCATACAATCACAATCATACAATCACAATCATACAATCACAATCATACAATCACAATCAAACAATCACAATCACACAATCACAATCATACAATCACAATCATACAATCACAATCATACAATCGCAATCATTCACTTACAATCTCCAAAATACAATCTCCCAAATACAATCATACAATCACAATCATACAATCACAATCATACAATCACAATCATACAATCACAATCGTACAATCACAGTCATACAATCACAATCATACTATCACAATCATACAATCACAGTCATACAATCACAATCATACAATCACAATCATACAATCGCAATCATACAATCGCAATCATACAATCGCAATCACACAATCACAATCATACAACCACAATCATACAGTCACAATCATAGAATCACAATCATACAATCACAATCATACAATCACAATCATACAATCGCAATCATACAATCACAATCATACAATCATAATCATACAATCACAATCATACGATCGCAATCATACAATCGCAATCATACCATCACAATCATACAGTCACAAACATACAATCATAATCATACAATCGCAATCATACAATCACAATCATACAATCATAATCATACAATCACAATCATACAATCGCAATCATACAATCACACACATACAATCGTTATCATACCATCACAATCATACAATCACAATCATACAATCATAATCTTACAATTACAATCATACAATCACAATCATACATACACAATCATACAATCACAATCATACAATCACAATCATGCAATCACAATCATACAATCACAATCATACAATCACAATCATACAATCACAATCATGCAATCACAATCATTCCATCATAATCATACAATCACAATCATACAATCACAATCGTACAATCACAATCGTACAATCACAATCGCACAATCACAATCATACAATCACAGTCGTACAATCACAATCATACAACCACAATCATGCAATCACAATCATTCCATCATAATCATACAATCACAATCATACAATCACAATAGTACAATCACAATCGTACAATCACAATCGCACAATCACAATCATACAATCACAGACTTACAATCACAATCATACAATCACAATCATACAATCACAATCATACAATCACAATCATACATACAAAATCATGCAATCTCAATCATACAATCACAATCATGCAATCACAATCATACAATCATAATCATACAATGACAATCATACAATCACAATCATACAATCACAGTCATACAATCACAGTCATACAATCACAATCATACTATCACAATCATACAATCACAATCATGCAATCACAATCATACAATCATAATCATACAATCATAATCATACAATCACAATCGTACAATCACAATCGTACAATCACATTCGCACAATCACAATCATACAATCACAGTCATACAATCACAATCATACAATCACAATCATACTATCACAATCATACAATCACAATCATACAATCACAATCATACAATCACAATCATACAATCACAATCATACAATCACACACATACAATCGTTATCATACCATCACAATCGCACAATCACAATCATACAATCACAGTCTTACAATCACAATCATACAATCACAATTATACAATCACAATCATACAATCACAATCATACATACAAAATCATGCAATCTCAATCATACAATCACAATCATGCAATCACAATCATACAATCATAATCATACAATGACAATCATACAATCACAATCATACAATCACAGTCATACAATCACAGTCATACAATCACAATCATACTATCACAATCATACAATCACAATCATGCAATCACAATCATACAATCATAATCATACAATCATAATCATACAATCACAATCGTACAATCACAATCGTACAATCACATTCGCACAATCACAATCATACAATCACAGTCATACAATCACAATCATACAATCACAATCATACTATCACAATCATACAATCACAATCATACAATCACAATCATACAATCACAATCATACAATCACAATCATACAATCACAATCATACAATCATAATCATACAATTACAATCATACAATCACCATCATACAATCACAATCATACAATCACAATCATACAATCACAATCATACAATCACAATCATACAATCACAATCATACAATCGCAATCATACAATTACAATCTCCAAAATACAATCTCCCAAATACAATCATACAATCACAATCATACAATCACAATCATACAATCACAATCATACTATCACAATCATACAATCAAAATCATACTATCACAACATACAATCGCAATCATACAATCACAATCATACTATCACAATCATACAATCCTAATCATACAATTACAATCTCCAAAATACAATCTCCCAAATACAATCATACAATCACAATCACACAATCACAATCATACAATAATAATCATAAAGTCACAATCATATTATCACAATCATATAATCACAATCATACAATCACAATCATACAATTACAATCTCCAAAATACAATCTCCCAAATACAATCATACAATCACAATCATACAATCACAATCATACAATCACAGTCATACAATCACAATCATACTATCACAATCATACAATCACAATCATACTATCACAATCATACTATCACAATCATACAATCCTAATCATACAATCACAATCATACAATCACAATCATACAATCACAACCATACAATCACAGTCATACAATCACAATCATACAATCACAATCATACAATCATAATCATACAATCACAATCATACAATCACAATCATACAATCACAGTCATACAATCACAGTCATACAATCACAATCATACAATCAGAATCATACAATCACAATCATACAATCACAATCATACAATCACAATCATACAATCACAATCATACAATCACAATCATACAATCACAATCAAACAATCACAATCACACAATCACAATCATACAATCACAATCATACAATCACAATCATACAATCGCAATCATTCACTTACAATCTCCAAAATACAATCTCCCAAATACAATCATACAATCACAATCATACAATCACAATCATACAATCACAATCATACAATCACAATCGTACAATCACAGTCATACAATCACAATCATACTATCACAATCATACAATCACAGTCATACAATCACAATCATACAATCACAATCATACAATCGCAATCATACAATCACAATCATACAATCGCAATCACACAATCACAATCATACAACCACAATCATACAGTCACAATCATACAATCACAATCATACAATCACAATCATACAATCACAATCATACAATCGCAATCATACAATCACAATCATACAATCATAATCATACAATCACAATCATACGATCGCAATCATACAATCGCAATCATACCATCACAATCATACAGTCACAAACATACAATCATAATCATACAATCGCAATCATACAATCACAATCATACAATCATAATCATACAATCACAATCATACAATCGCAATCATACAATCACACACATACAATCGTTATCATACCATCACAATCATACAATCACAATCATACAATCATAATCTTACAATTACAATCATACAATCACAATCATACAATCACAATCATACAATCACAATCATACAATCACAATCATGCAATCACAATCATACAATCACAATCATACAATCACAATCATACAATCACAATCATGCAATCACAATCATTCCATCATAATCATACAATCACAATCATACAATCACAATCGTACAATCACAATCGTACAATCACAATCGCACAATCACAATCATACAATCACAGTCGTACAATCACAATCATACAACCACAATCATACATTCACAATCATACAATCACAATCATACATACAAAATCATGCAATCTCAATCATACAATCACAATCATGCAATCACAATCATACAATCATAATCATACAATGACAATCATACAATCACAATCATACAATCACAGTCATACAATCACAGTCATACAATCACAATCATACTATCACAATCATACAATCACAATCATGCAATCACAATCATACAATCATAATCATACAATCATAATCATACAATCACAATCGTACAATCACAATCGTACAATCACATTCGCACAATCACAATCATACAATCACAGTCATACAATCACAATCATACAATCACAATCATACCATCACAATCATACAGTCACAACCATACAATCATAATCATACAATCACAATCATACAATCACAATCATACCATCACAATCATACAATCACAATCATACAATCGCAATCCTACAATTACAATCTCCAAAATACAATCATACAATCACAATTATACAATCATAATCATACAATCACAATCATACAATCACAATCATACAATCACAGACATACAATCACAATCTTACAATCACAAACATACTATCACAATCATACAATCACAATCATACAATCACAATCACACAATCACAATCATGCTATCATAATCATACAATCACAATCATACAATCACAATCATACAATCGCAATCATACAATTACAATCTCCAAAATACAATCTCCCAAATACAATCATACAATCACAATCATACAATCACAATCATAGAATCACAATCATACAATCACAATCATACTATCACAATCATACGATCCTAATCATACAATCACAACATACAATCACAATTATACAATCACAATCATACTATCACAATCATACAATCCTAATCATACAATCACAACATACAATCACAATCATACAATCACAGTCATACAATCACAATCATACAATCACAATCATACAATCGCAATCCTACAATTACAATCTCCAAAATACAATCTCCCAAATACAATCATACAATCACAATCATACAATCACAATCATGCAATCACAATCATACAATCACAATCATACAATCACAATCATACAATCACAATCATGCAATCACAATCATTCCATCATAATCATACAATCACAATCATACAATCACAATCGTACAATCACGATCGTACAATCACAATCGCACAATCACAATCATACAATCACAGTCATACAATCACAATCATACAATCACAATCATACATTCACAATCATACAATCACAATCATACATACAAAATCATGCAATCTCAATCATACAATCACAATCATGCAATCACAATCATACAATCATAATCATACAATGACAATCATACAATCGCAATCATACAATCACAGTCATACAATCACAGTCATAAAATCACAATCATACTATCACAATCATACAATCACAATCATGCAATCACAATCATACAATCATAATCATACAATCACAATCATACAATCACAATCATACCATCACAATCATACAATCACAATCATACAATCGCAATCCTACAATTACAATCTCCCAAATACAATCATACAATCACAATCATACAATCACAATCATACAATCACAATCATACAATCACAATCATACAATCACAATCATACAATCACAATCATACAATCAAAATCATACAATCACAACATACAATCGCAATCATACAATCACAATCATACTATCACAATCATACAATCCTAATCAAACAATCACAACATACAATCACAATCATACAATCACAGTCATACAATCACAATCATACAATTACAATCATACAATCACCATCATACAATCACAATCATACAATCACAATCATACAATCACAATCATACAATCACAATCATACAATCGCAATCATACAATTACAATCTCCAAAATACAATCTCCCAAATACAATCATACAATCACAATCATACAATCACAATCATACAATCACAATCATACAATCACAATCATACTATCACAATCATACAATCACAATCATACAATCACAATCATACTATCACAATCATACAATCAAAATCATACAATCACAACATACAATTGCAATCATACAATCACAATCATACTATCACAATCATACAATCCTAATCATACAATCACAACATACAATCACAATCATACAATCACAGTCATACAATCACAATCATACAATCACAATCATACAATCACAATCATACAATCGCAATCATACAATCGCAATCACACAATCGCAATCATACAATCACAATCATACAGTCAGAATCATACAATCACAATCATACCATCACAATCATACAGTCACAACCATACAATCATAATCATACAATCACAGACATACAATCACAATCATACATTCACAATCATATTATCACAATCATACAATCACAATCATACAATCACAATCATACAATCACAATCATACACTCAAAATCATGCAATCACAATCATACAATCACAATCATGCAATCACAATCATACAACCATAATCATACAATGACAATCATACAATCACAATCTTACAATCCCAATCATACTATCACAATCATACAATCACAATCATACAATCACAATCACACAATCACAATCATACATCCAAAATCATGCAATCACAATCATACAATCACAATCATACAATCGCAATCATACAATTACAATCTCCAAAATACAATCTCCCAAATACAATCATACAATCACAATTACACAATCACAATCATACAATAACAATCATACTATCACAATCATACTATCACAATCATACAATCACAATCATACAATCACAATCATACAATCACAGTCATACAATCACAATCATACAATCACAATCATACAACCACAATCATACAATCACAATCATACAATCACAATCATACAATCACAATCATACAATCACAATCATACAATTACAATCTCCAAAATACAATCTCCCAAATACAATCATACAATCACAATCATACAATCACAATCATACAATCACAGTCATACAATCACAATCATACTATCACAATCATACAATCACAATCATACTATCACAATCATACTATCACAATCATACAATCCTAATCATACAATCACAATCATACAATCACAATCATACAATCACAACCATACAATCACAGTCATACAATCACAATCATACAATCACAATCATACAATCATAATCATACAATCACAATCATACAATCACAATCATACAATCACAATCATACAATCACAATCGTACAATAACAATCGTACAATCACAATCGCACGATCACAATCATACGATCACAGTCATACAATCACAATCATACAATCACAATCATACAATCACAATCATACTATCACAATCATACTATCACAATCATACAATCACAATCATACAATCACAATCATACAATCACAGTCATACAATCACAGTCATACAATCACAATCATACAATCAGAATCATACAATCACAATCATACAATCACAATCATACAATCACAATCATACAATCATAATCATACAATTACAATCATACAATCACCATCATACAATCACAATCATACAATCACAATCATACAATCACAATCATACAATCACAATCATACAATCGCAATCATACAATTACAATCTCCAAAATACAATCTCCCAAATACAATCATACAATCACAATCATACAATCACAATCATACAATCACAATCATACAATCACAATCATACTATCACAATCGTACAATCACAATCGTACAATCACATTCGCACAATCACAATCATACAATCACAGTCATACAATCACAATCATACAATCACAATCATACTATCACAATCATACAATCACAATCATACAATCACAATCATACAATCACAATCATACAATCACAATCATACAATCATAATCATACAATTACAATCATACAATCACCATCATACAATCACAATCATACAATCACAATCATACAATCACAATCATACAATCACAATCATACAATCACAATCATACAATCGCAATCATACAATTACAATCTCCAAAATACAATCTCCCAAATACAATCATACAATCACAATCATACAATCACAATCATACAATCACAATCATACAATCACAAACATACTATCACAATCATACAATCACAATCATACAATCACAATCATACTATCACAATCATACAATCAAAATCATACAATCACAACATACAATTGCAATCATACAATCACAATCATACTATCACAATCATACAATCCTAATCATACAATCACAACATACAATCACAATCATACAATCACAGTCATACAATCACAATCATACAATCACAATCATACAATCACAATCATACAATCGCAATCATACAATCGCAATCACACAATCACAATCATACAATCACAATCATACAGTCAGAATCATACAATCACAATCATACTATCACAATCATACAGGCACAACCATACAATCATAATCATACAATCACAGACATACAATCACAATCAAACATTCACAATCATATTATCACAATCATACAATCACAATCATACAATCACAATCATACAATCACAATCATACAATCACAATCATACAATCACAATCATACATTCAAAATCATGCAATCACAATCATACAATCACAATCATGCAATCACAATCATACAACCATAATCATACAATGACAATCATACAATCACAATCTTACAATCCCAATCATACTATCACAATCATACAATCACAATCATACAATCACAATCACACAATCACAATCATACATCCAAAATCATGCAATCACAATCATACAATCACAATCATACAATCGCAATCATACAATTACAATCTCCAAAATACAATCTCCCAAATACAATCATACAATCACAATTACACAATCACAATCATACAATAACAATCATACTATCACAATCATACTATCACAATCATACAATCACAATCATACAATCACAGTCATACAATCACAGTCATACAATCACAATCATACAATCACAATCATACAACCACAATCATACAATCACAATCATACAATCACAATCATACAATCACAATCATACAATCACAATCATACAATCACAATCATACAATCGCAATCATACAATTACAATCTCCAAAATACAATCTCCCAAATACAATCATACAATCACAATCACACAATCACAATCATACAATAATAATCATAAAGTAACAATCATATTATCACAATCATACAATCACAATCATACAATCACAATCATACTATCACAATCATACTATCACAATCATACAATCACAATCATACAATCACAATCGTACAATAACAATCGTACAATCACAATCGCACGATCACAATCATACGATCACAGTCATACAATCACAATCATACAATCACAATCATACAATCACAATCATACTATCACAATCATACTATCACAATCATACAATCACAATCATACAATCACAATCATACAATCACAGTCATACAATCACAGTCATACAATCACAATCATACAATCAGAATCATACAATCACAATCATACAATCACAATCATACAATCACAATCATACAATCATAATCATACAATTACAATCATACAATCACCATCATACAATCACAATCATACAATCACAATCATACAATCACAATCATACAATCACAATCATACAATCGCAATCATACAATTACAATCTCCAAAATACAATCTCCCAAATACAATCATACAATCACAATCATACAATCACAATCATACAATCACAATCATACAATCACAATCATACTATCACAATCGTACAATCACAATCGTACAATCACATTCGCACAATCACAATCATACAATCACAGTCATACAATCACAATCATACAATCACAATCATACTATCACAATCATACAATCACAATCATACAATCACAATCATACAATCACAATCATACAATCACAATCATACAATCATAATCATACAATTACAATCATACAATCACCATCATACAATCACAATCATACAATCACAATCATACAATCACAATCATACAATCACAATCATACAATCACAATCATACAATCGCAATCATACAATTACAATCTCCAAAATACAATCTCCCAAATACAATCATACAATCACAATCATACAATCACAATCATACAATCACAATCATACAATCACAAACATACTATCACAATCATACAATCACAATCATACAATCACAATCATACTATCACAATCATACAATCAAAATCATACAATCACAACATACAATTGCAATCATACAATCACAATCATACTATCACAATCATACAATCCTAATCATACAATCACAACATACAATCACAATCATACAATCACAGTCATACAATCACAATCATACAATCACAATCATACAATCACAATCATACAATCGCAATCATACAATCGCAATCACACAATCACAATCATACAATCACAATCATACAGTCAGAATCATACAATCACAATCATACTATCACAATCATACAGGCACAACCATACAATCATAATCATACAATCACAGACATACAATCACAATCAAACATTCACAATCATATTATCACAATCATACAATCACAATCATACAATCACAATCATACAATCACAATCATACAATCACAATCATACATTCAAAATCATGCAATCACAATCATACAATCACAATCATGCAATCACAATCATACAACCATAATCATACAATGACAATCATACAATCACAATCTTACAATCCCAATCATACTATCACAATCATACAATCACAATCATACAATCACAATCACACAATCACAATCATACATCCAAAATCATGCAATCACAATCATACAATCACAATCATACAATCGCAATCATACAATTACAATCTCCAAAATACAATCTCCCAAATACAATCATACAATCACAATTACACAATCACAATCATACAATAACAATCATACTATCACAATCATACTATCACAATCATACAATCACAATCATACAATCACAGTCATACAATCACAGTCATACAATCACAATCATACAATCACAATCATACAACCACAATCATACAATCACAATCATACAATCACAATCATACAATCACAATCATACAATCACAATCATACAATCACAATCATACAATCGCAATCATACAATTACAATCTCCAAAATACAATCTCCCAAATACAATCATACAATCACAATCACACAATCACAATCATACAATAATAATCATAAAGTAACAATCATATTATCACAATCATACAATCACAATCATACAATCACAATCATACAATTACAATCTCCAAAATACAATCTCCCAAATACAATCATACAATCACAATCATACAATCACAATCATACAATCGCAATCATTCACTTACAATCTCCAAAATACAATCTCCCAAATACAATCATACAATCACAATCATACAATCACAATCATACAATCACAATCATACAATCATAATCGTACAATCACAGTCATACAATCACAATCATACTATCACAATCATACAATCACAGTCATACAATCACAATCATACAATCACAATCATACTATCACAATCATACAATCACAATCATACAATCACAATCATACTATCACAATCATACAATCAAAATCATACAATCACAACATACAATTGCAATCATACAATCACAATCATACTATCACAATCATACAATCCTAATCATACAATCACAACATACAATCACAATCATACAATCACAGTCATACAATCACAATCATACAATCACAATCATACAATCACAATCATACAATCGCAATCATACAATCGCAATCACACAATCACAATCATACAATCACAATCATACAGTCAGAATCATACAATCACAATCATACTATCACAATCATACAGGCACAACCATACAATCATAATCATACAATCACAGACATACAATCACAATCAAACATTCACAATCATATTATCACAATCATACAATCACAATCATACAATCACAATCATACAATCACAATCATACATTCAAAATCATGCAATCACAATCATACAATCACAATCATGCAATCACAATCATACAACCATAATCATACAATGACAATCATACAATCACAATCTTACAATCCCAATCATACTATCACAATCATACAATCACAATCATACAATCACAATCACACAATCACAATCATACATCCAAAATCATGCAATCACAATCATACAATCACAATCATATAATCGCAATCATACAATTACAATCTCCAAAATACAATCTCCCAAATACAATCATACAATCACAATTACACAATCACAATCATACAATAACAATCATACCATCACAATCATACTATCACAATCATACAATCACAATCATACAATCACAGTCATACAATCACAGTCATACAATCACAATCATACAATCACAATCATACAACCACAATCATACAATCACAATCATACAATCACAATCATACAATCACAATCATTCAATCACAATCATACAATCACAATCATACAATCGCAATCATACAATTACAATCTCCAAAATACAATCTCCCAAATACAATCATACAATCACAATCACACAATCACAATCATACAATAATAATCATAAAGTAACAATCATATTATCACAATCATACAATCACAATCATACAATCACAATCATACAATTACAATCTCCAAAATACAATCTCCCAAATACAATCATACAATCACAATCATACAATCACAATCATACAATCGCAATCATTCACTTACAATCTCCAAAATACAATCTCCCAAATACAATCATACAATCACAATCATACAATCACAATCATACAATCACAATCATACAATCATAATCGTACAATCACAGTCATACAATCACAATCATACTATCACAATCATACAATCACAGTCATACAATCACAATCATACAATCACAATCATACAATCGCAATCATACAATCGCAATCATACAATCGCAATCACACAATCACAATCATACAACCACAATCATACAGTCACAATCATACAATCACAATCATACAATCACAATCATACAATCACAATCATACAATCGCAATCATACAATCACAATCATACAATCATAATCATGCAATCACAATCATACGATCGCAATCATACAATCGCAATCATACCATCACAATCATACAGTCACAAACATACAATCATAATCATACAATCGCAATCATACAATCACAATCATACAATCATAATCATACAATCACAATCATACAATCGCAATCATACAATCACACACATACAATCGTTATCATACCATCACAATCATGCAATCACAATCATTCCATCATAATCATACAATCACAATCATACAATCACAATAGTACAATCACAATCGTACAATCACAATCGCACAATCACAATCATACAATCACAGTCTTACAATCACAATCACACAATCACAATCATACAATCACAATCATACAATCACAATCATACATACAAAATCATGCAATCTCAATCATACAATCACAATCATGCAATCACAATCATACAATCATAATCATACAATGACAATCATACAATCACAATCATACAATCACAATCATACAATCACAATCATACAATCACAATCATACAATCATAATCATACAATTACAATCATACAATCACCATCATACAATCACAATCATACAATCACAATCATACAATCACAATCATACAATCACAATCATACAATCACAATCATACAATCGCAATCATACAATTACAATCTCCAAAATACAATCTCCCAAATACAATCATACAATCACAATCATACAATCACAATCATACAATCACAATCATACAATCACAATCATACAATCACAATCATACTATCACAATCATACAATCAAAATCATACTATCACAACATACAATCGCAATCATACAATCACAATCATACTATCACAATCATACAATCCTAATCATACAATTACAATCTCCAAAATACAATCTCCCAAATACAATCATACAATCACAATCACACAATCACAATCATACAATAATAATCATAAAGTCACAATCATATTATCACAATCATACAATCACAATCATACTATCACAATCATACTATCACAATCATACAATCCTAATCATACAATCACAATCATACAATCACAATCATACAATCACAACCATACAATCACAGTCATACAATCACAATCATACAATCACAATCATACAATCATAATCATACAATCACAATCATACAATCACAATCATACAATCACAATCATACAATCACAATCGTACAATAACAATCGTACAATCACAATCGCACGATCACAATCATACGATCACAGTCATACAATCACAATCATACAATCACAATCATACAATCACAATCATACTATCACAATCATACTATCACAATCATACAATCACAATCATACAATCACAATCATACAATCACAGTCATACAATCACAGTCATACAATCACAATCATACAATCAGAATCATACAATCACAATCATACAATCACAATCATACAATCACAATCATACAATCACAATCATACAATCACAATCTAACAATCACAATCACACAATCACAATCATACAATCACAATCATACAATCACAATCATACAATCGCAATCATTCACTTACAATCTCCAAAATACAATCTCCCAAATACAATCATACAATCACAATCATACAATCACAATCATACAATCACAATCGTACAATCACAGTCATACAATCACAATCATACTATCACAATCATACAATCACAGTCATACAATCACAATCATACAATCACAATCATACAATCGCAATCATACAATCGCAATCATACAATCGCAATCACACAATCACAATCATACAACCACAATCATACAGTCACAATCATACAATCACAATCATACAATCACAATCATACAATCACAATCATACAATCGCAATCATACAATCGCAATCATACAATCATAATCATACAATCACAATCATACAATCACAATCATACAATCACAATCATACAATCACAATCATACTATCACAATCATACAATCACAATCATACAATCACAATCATACAATCACAGTCATACAAACACAATCATACAATCACAATCATACAATCACAATCATACAATCACAATCATACAATCACAATCATACAATCACAATCATACAATCACAATCATACAATCACAATCATACAATCACAATCATACAATCACAATCATACAATCACAATCATACAATCGCAATCATTCAATTACAATCTCCAAAATACAATCTCCCAAATACAATCATACAATCACAATCATACAATCACAATCATACAATCACAATCATACAATCACAATCGTACAATCACAGTCATACAATCACAATCATACTATCACAATCATACAATCACAGTCATACAATCACAATCATACAATCACAATCATACAATCACAATCATACAATCGCAATCATACAATCGCAATCACACAATCACAATCATACAACCACAATCATACAGTCACAATCATACAATCACAATCATACAATCACAATCATACAATCCCAATCATACAATCGCAATCATACAATCACAATCATACAATCATAATCATACAATCACAATCATACGATCGCAATCATACAATCGCAATCATACAGTCACAAACACACAATCATAATCATACAATCACAATCATACAATCACAATCATACAATCATAATCATACAATCACAATCATACAATCGCAATCATACAATCACACACATACAATCGTTATCATACCATCACAATCATACAATCACAATCATACAATCATAATCTTACAATTACAATCATACAATCACAATCATACAATCACAATCATACAATCACAATCATACAATCACAATCATACAATCACAATCATGCAATCACAATCATTCCATCATAATCATACAATCACAATCATACAATCACAATCGTACAATCACAATCGTACACTCACAATCGCACAATCACAATCATACAATCACAGTCATACAATCACAATCATACAATCACAATCATACATTCACAATCATACAATCACAATCATGCAATCACAATCATACAATCATAATCATACAATCAGAATCGTACAATCACAATCGTACAATCACAATCATGCAATCACAATCATTCCATCATAATCATACAATCACAATCATACAATCACAATCGTACAATCACAATCGTACAATCACAATCGCACAATCACAATCATACAATCACAGTCTTACAATCACAATCATACAATCACAATCATACATTCACAATCATACAATCACAATCATACATACAAAATCATGCAATCTCAATCATACAATCACAATCATGCAATCACAATCATACAATCATAATCATACAATGACAATCATACAATCACAATCATACAATCACAGTCATACAATCACAGTCATACAATCACAATCATACTATCACAATCATACAATCACAATCATGCAATCACAATCATACAATCATAATCATACAATCATAATCATACAATCACAATCGTACAATCACAATCGTACAATCACATTCGCACAATCACAATCATACAATCACAGTCATACAATCACAATCATACAATCACAATCATACTATCACAATCATACAATCACAATCACACAATCACAATCATACAATCACAATCATACAATCACAATCATACAATCATAATCATACAATTACAATCATACAATCACCATCATACAATCACAATCATACAATCACAATCATACAATCCCAATCATACAATCACAATCATACAATCACAATCATACAATCACAATCATACAATCGCAATCATACAATTACAATCTCCAAAATACAATCTCCCAAATACAATCATACAATTACAATCATACAATCACAATCATACAATCACAATCATACAATCACAATCATACAATCACAATCATACAATCACAATCATACAATCACAATCATACAATCGCAATCATACCATCACAATCATACAATCACAATCATACAATCGCAATCCTACAATTACAATCTCCAAAATACAATCATACAATCACAATTATACAATCATAATCATACAATCACAATCATACAATCACAATCATACAATCACAGACATACAATCACAATCTTACAATCACAATCATACTATCACAATCATACAATCACAATCATACAATCACAATCACACAATCACAATCATGCTATCACAATCATACAATCACAATCATACAATCACAATCATACAATCGCAATCATACAATTACAATCTCCAAAATACAATCTCCCAAATACAATCATACAATCACAATCATACAATCACAATCATACAATCACAATCATACAATCACAATCATACTATCACAATCATACAATCCTAATCATACAATCACAACATACAATCACAATTATACAATCACAATCATACTATCACAATCATACAATCACAATCATGCAATCACAATCATACAATCATAATCATACAATCATAATCGTACAATCACAATCGTACAATCACAATCGTACAATCACATTCGCACAATCACAATCATACAATCACAGTCATACAATCACAATCATACAATCACAGTCATACTATCACAATCATACAATCACAATCATACTATCACAATCATACAATCACAATCATACAATCACAATCATACAATCACAATCATACAATCACAATCATACAATCATAATCATACAATTACAATCATACAATCACCATCATACAATCACAATCATACAATCACAATCATACAATCACAATCATACAATCACAATCATACAATCACAATCATACAATCGCAATCATACAATTACAATCTCCAAAATACAATCTCCAAAATACAATCTCCCAAATACAATCATACAATCACAATCATACAATCACAATCATACAATCACAATCATACAATCACAATCATACTATCACAATCATACAATCAAAATCATACTATCACAACATACAATCGCAATCATACAATCACAATCATACTATCACAATCATACAATCCTAATCATACAATTACAACATGCAATCACAATCATACAATCACAGTCATACAATCACAATCATACAATCACAATCATACAATCACAATCATACAATCGCAATCATACAATCGCAATCACACAATCACAATCATACAGCCACAATCATACAGTCAGAATCATACAATCACAATCATACCATCACAATCATACAGTCACAACCATACAATCATAATCATACAATCACAATCATACAATCACAATCATACCATCACAATCATACAATCACAATCATACAATCGCAATCCTACAATTACAATCTCCAAAATACAATCATACAATCACAATTATACAATCATAATCATACAATCACAATCATACAATCACAATCATACAATCACAGACATACAATCACAATCTTACAATCACAAACATACTATCACAATCATACAATCACAATCATACAATCACAATCACACAATCACAATCATGCTATCATAATCATACAATCACAATCATACAATCACAATCATACAATCGCAATCATACAATTACAATCTCCAAAATACAATCTCCCAAATACAATCATACAATCACAATCATACAATCACAATCATAGAATCACAATCATACAATCACAATCATACTATCACAATCATACGATCCTAATCATACAATCACAACATACAATCACAATTATACAATCACAATCATACTATCACAATCATACAATCCTAATCATACAATCACAACATACAATCACAATCATACAATCACAGTCATACAATCACAATCATACAATCACAATCATACAATCGCAATCCTACAATTACAATCTCCAAAATACAATCTCCCAAATACAATCATACAATCACAATCATACAATCACAATCATGCAATCACAATCATACAATCACAATCATACAATCACAATCATACAATCACAATCATGCAATCACAATCATTCCATCATAATCATACAATCACAATCATACAATCACAATCGTACAATCACGATCGTACAATCACAATCGCACAATCACAATCATACAATCACAGTCATACAATCACAATCATACAATCACAATCATACATTCACAATCATACAATCACAATCATACATACAAAATCATGCAATCTCAATCATACAATCACAATCATGCAATCACAATCATACAATCATAATCATACAATGACAATCATACAATCGCAATCATACAATCACAGTCATACAATCACAGTCATAAAATCACAATCATACTATCACAATCATACAATCACAATCATGCAATCACAATCATACAATCATAATCATACAATCATAATCATACAATCACAATCGTACAATCACAATCGTACAATCACATTCGCACAATCACAATCATACAATCACAGTCATACAGTCACAATCATACAATCACAATCATACTATCACAATCATACAATCACAATCATACAATCACAATCATACAATCACAATCATACAATCACAATCATACAATCATAATCATACAATTACAATCATACAATCACCATCATACAATCACAATCATACAATCACAATCATACAATCACAATCATACAATCACAATCATACAATCGCAGTCATACAATTACAATCTCCAAAATACAATCTCCCAAATACAATCATACAATCACAATCATACAATCACAATCATACAATCACAATCATACAATCACAATCATACAATCACAATCATACAATCAAAATCATACAATCACAACATACAATCGCAATCATACAATCACAATCATACTATCACAATCATACAATCCTAATCAAACAATCACAACATACAATCACAATCATACAATCACAGTCATACAATCACAATCATACAATTACAATCATACAATCACCATCATACAATCACAATCATACAATCACAATCATACAATCACAATCATACAATCACAATCATACAATCGCAATCATACAATTACAATCTCCAAAATACAATCTCCCAAATACAATCATACAATCACAATCATACAATCACAATCATACAATCACAATCATACAATCACAATCATACTATCACAATCATACAATCACAATCATACAATCACAATCATACTATCACAATCATACAATCAAAATCATACAATCACAACATACAATTGCAATCATACAATCACAATCATACTATCACAATCATACAATCCTAATCATACAATCACAACATACAATCACAATCATACAATCACAGTCATACAATCACAATCATACAATCACAATCATACAATCACAATCATACAATCGCAATCATACAATCGCAATCACACAATCGCAATCATACAATCACAATCATACAGTCAGAATCATACAATCACAATCATACCATCACAATCATACAGTCACAACCATACAATCATAATCATACAATCACAGACATACAATCACAATCATACATTCACAATCATATTATCACAATCATACAATCACAATCATACAATCACAATCATACACTCAAAATCATGCAATCACAATCATACAATCACAATCATGCAATCACAATCATACAACCATAATCATACAATGACAATCATACAATCACAATCTTACAATCCCAATCATACTATCACAATCATACAATCACAATCATACAATCACAATCACACAATCACAATCATACATCCAAAATCATGCAATCACAATCATACAATCACAATCATACAATCGCAATCATACAATTACAATCTCCAAAATACAATCTCCCAAATACAATCATACAATCACAATTACACAATCACAATCATACAATAACAATCATACTATCACAATCATACTATCACAATCATACAATCACAATCATACAATCACAATCATACAATCACAGTCATACAATCACAATCATACAATCACAATCATACAACCACAATCATACAATCACAATCATACAATCACAATCATACAATCACAATCATACAATCACAATCATACAATCACTATCATACAATCACAATCATACAATCGCAATCATACAATTACAATCTCCAAAATACAATCTCCCAAATACAATCATACAATCACAATCACACAATCACAAACATACAATAATAATCATAAAGTCACAATCATATTATCACAATCATACAATCACAATCATACAATCACAATCATACAATTACAATCTCCAAAATACAATCTCCCAAATACAATCATACAATCACAATCATACAATCACAATCATACAATCACAGTCATACAATCACAATCATACTATCACAATCATACAATCACAATCATACTATCACAATCATACTATCACAATCATACAATCCTAATCATACAATCACAATCATACAATCACAATCATACAATCACAACCATACAATCACAGTCATACAATCACAATCATACAATCACAATCATACAATCATAATCATACAATCACAATCATACAATCACAATCATACAATCACAATCATACAATCACAATCGTACAATAACAATCGTACAATCACAATCGCACGATCACAATCATACGATCACAGTCATACAATCACAATCATACAATCACAATCATACAATCACAATCATACTATCACAATCATACTATCACAATCATACAATCACAATCATACAATCACAATCATACAATCACAGTCATACAATCACAGTCATACAATCACAATCATACAATCAGAATCATACAATCACAATCATACAATCACAATCATACAATCACAATCATACAATCATAATCATACAATTACAATCATACAATCACCATCATACAATCACATTCATACAATCACAATCATACAATCACAATCATACAATCACAATCATACAATCGCAATCATACAATTACAATCTCCAAAATACAATCTCCCAAATACAATCATACAATCACAATCATACAATCACAATCATACAATCACAATCATACAATCACAATCATACTATCACAATCGTACAATCACAATCGTACAATCACATTCGCACAATCACAATCATACAATCACAGTCATACAATCACAATCATACAATCACAATCATACTATCACAATCATACAATCACAATCATACAATCACAATCATACAATCACAATCATACAATCACAATCATACAATCATAATCATACAATTACAATCATACAATCACCATCATACAATCACAATCATACAATCACAATCATACAATCACAATCATACAATCACAATCATACAATCGCAATCATACAATTACAATCTCCAAAATACAATCTCCCAAATACAATCATACAATCACAATCATACAATCACAATCATACAATCACAATCATACAATCACAATCATACTATCACAATCATACAATCACAATCATACAATCACAATCATACTATCACAATCATACAATCAAAATCATACAATCACAACATACAATTGCAATCATACAATCACAATCATACTATCACAATCATACAATCCTAATCATACAATCACAACATACAATCACAATCATACAATCACAGTCATACAATCACAATCATACAATCACAATCATACAATCACAATCATACAATCGCAATCATACAATCGCAATCACACAATCACAATCATACAATCACAATCATACAGTCAGAATCATACAATCACAATCATACTATCACAATCATACAGGTACAACCATACAATCATAATCATACAATCACAGACATACAATCACAATCAAACATTCACAATCATATTATCACAATCATACAATCACAATCATACAATCACAATCATACAATCACAATCATACAATCACAATCATACATTCAAAATCATGCAATCACAATCATACAATCACAATCATGCAATCACAATCATACAACCATAATCATACAATGACAATCATACAATCACAATCTTACAATCCCAATCATACTATCACAATCATACAATCACAATCATACAATCACAATCACACAATCACAATCATACATCCAAAATCATGCAATCACAATCATACAATCACAATCATACAATCGCAATCATACAATTACAATCTCCAAAATACAATCTCCCAAATACAATCATACAATCACAATTACACAATCACAATCATACAATAACAATCATACTATCACAATCATACTATCACAATCATACAATCACAATCATACAATCACAGTCATACAATCACAGTCATACAATCACAATCATACAATCACAATCATACAACCACAATCATACAATCACAATCATACAATCACAATCATACAATCACAATCATACAATCACAATCATACAATCACAATCATACAATCGCAATCATACAATTACAATCTCCAAAATACAATCTCCCAAATACAATCATACAATCACAATCACACAATCACAATCATACAATAATAATCATAAAGTAACAATCATATTATCACAATCATACAATCACAATCATACAATCACAATCATACAATTACAATCTCCAAAATACAATCTCCCAAATACAATCATACAATCACAATCATACAATCACAATCATACAATCGCAATCATTCACTTACAATCTCCAAAATACAATCTCCCAAATACAATCATACAATCACAATCATACAATCACAATCATACAATCACAATCATACAATCATAATCGTACAATCACAGTCATACAATCACAATCATACTATCACAATCATACAATCACAGTCATACAATCACAATCATACAATCACAATCATACAATCGCAATCATACAATCGCAATCATACAATCGCAATCACACAATCACAATCATACAACCACAATCATACAGTCACAATCATACAATCACAATCATACAATCACAATCATACAATCACAATCATACAATCGCAATCATACAATCACAATCATACAATCATAATCATGCAATCACAATCATACGATCGCAATCATACAATCGCAATCATACCATCACAATCATACAGTCACAAACATACAATCATAATCATACAATCGCAATCATACAATCACAATCATACAATCATAATCATACAATCACAATCATACAATCGCAATCATACAATCACACACATACAATCGTTATCATACCATCACAATCATGCAATCACAATCATTCCATCATAATCATACAATCACAATCATACAATCACAATAGTACAATCACAATCATACAATCACAATCATACAATCATAATCATACAATCACAATCATACAATCGCAATCATACAATCACACACATACAATCGTTATCATACCATCACAATCATACAATCACAATCATACAATCATAATCTTACAATTACAATCATACAATCACAATCATACAATCACAATCATACAATCACAATCATACAATCACAATCATACAATCACAATCATGCAATCACAATCATTCCATCATAATCATACAATCACAATCATACAATCACAATCGTACAATCACAATCGTACACTCACAATCGCACAATCACAATCATACAATCACAGTCATACAATCACAATCATACAATCACAATCATACATTCACAATCATACAATCACAATCATGCAATCACAATCATACAATCATAATCATACAATCAGAATCGTACAATCACAATCGTACAATCACAATCATGCAATCACAATCATTCCATCATAATCATACAATCACAATCATACAATCACAATCGTACAATCACAATCGTACAATCACAATCGCACAATCACAATCATACAATCACAGTCTTACAATCACAATCATACAATCACAATCATACATTCACAATCATACAATCACAATCATACATACAAAATCATGCAATCTCAATCATACAATCACAATCATGCAATCACAATCATACAATCATAATCATACAATGACAATCATACAATCACAATCATACAATCACAGTCATACAATCACAGTCATACAATCACAATCATACTATCACAATCATACAATCACAATCATGCAATAACAATCATACAATCATAATCATACAATCATAATCATACAATCACAATCGTACAATCACAATCGTACAATCACATTCGCACAATCACAATCATACAATCACAGTCATACAATCACAATCATACAATCACAATCATACTATCACAATCATACAATCACAATCACACAATCACAATCATACAATCACAATCATACAATCACAATCATACAATCATAATCATACAATTACAATCATACAATCACCATCATACAATCACAATCATACAATCACAATCATACAATCCCAATCATACAATCACAATCATACAATCACAATCATACAATCACAATCATACAATCGCAATCATACAATTACAATCTCCAAAATACAATCTCCCAAATACAATCATACAATTACAATCATACAATCACAATCATACAATCACAATCATACAATCACAATCATACAATCACAATCATACTATCACAATCATACAATCGCAATCATACCATCACAATCATACAATCACAATCATACAATCGCAATCCTACAATTACAATCTCCAAAATACAATCATACAATCACAATTATACAATCATAATCATACAATCACAATCATACAATCACAATCATACAATCACAGACATACAATCACAATCTTACAATCACAATCATACTATCACAATCATACAATCACAATCATACAATCACAATCACACAATCACAATCATGCTATCACAATCATACAATCACAATCATACAATCACAATCATACAATCGCAATCATACAATTACAATCTCCAAAATACAATCTCCCAAATACAATCATACAATCACAATCATACAATCACAATCATACAATCACAATCATACAATCACAATCATACTATCACAATCATACAATCCTAATCATACAATCACAACATACAATCACAATTATACAATCACAATCATACTATCACAATCATACAATCACAATCATGCAATCACAATCATACAATCATAATCATACAATCATAATCGTACAATCACAATCGTACAATCACAATCGTACAATCACATTCGCACAATCACAATCATACAATCACAGTCATACAATCACAATCATACAATCACAGTCATACTATCACAATCATACAATCACAATCATACAATCACAATCATACAATCACAATCATACAATCACAATCATACAATCACAATCATACTATCATAATCATACAATTACAATCATACAATCACCATCATACAATTACAATCATACAATCACAATCATACAATAACAATCATACAATCGCAATCATACAATTACAATCTCCAAAATACAATCTCCCAAATACAATCATACAATCACAATCATACAATCACAATCATACAATCACAATCATACAATCACAATCATACAATCACAATCATACAATCACAATCATACAATCACAGTCATACTATCACAATCATACAATCAAAATCATACAATCACAACATACAATCGCAATCATACAATCACAATCATACTATCACAATCATACAATCCTAATCATACAATTACAACATGCAATCACAATCATACAATCACAGTCATACAATCACAATCATACAATCACAATCATACAATCACAATCATACAATCGCAATCATACAATCGCAATCACACAATCACAATCATACAATCACAATCATACAGTCAGAATCATACAATCACAATCATACCATCACAATCATACGGTCACAACCATACAATCATAATCATACAATCACAATCATACAATCACAATCATACCATCATAATCATACAATCACAATCATACAATCGCAATCATACAATCGCAATCATACAATCGCAATCATACCATCACAATCATACAATCACAATCATACAATCGCAATCCTACAATTACAATCTCCAAAATACAATCATACAATCACAATTATACAATCATAATCATACATTCACAATCATACAATCACAATCATACAATCACAGACATACAATCACAATCTT
This sequence comes from Megachile rotundata, assembly GCF_050947335.1. NCBI lineage: Eukaryota > Metazoa > Arthropoda > Insecta > Hymenoptera > Megachilidae > Megachile > Megachile rotundata. The sequence continues at coordinate 26,278 of NW_027473335.1, read as the reverse complement.
ACAATCACAATCATACTATCACAATCATACAATCACAATCATACAATCACAATCACACAATCACAATCATGCTATCACAATCATACAATCACAATCATACAATCACAATCATACAATCGCAATCATACAATTACAATCTCCAAAATACAATCTCCCAAATACAATCATACAATCACAATCATACAATCACAATCATACAATCACAATCATACAATCACAGTCATACTATCACAATCATACAATCCTAATCATACAATCACAACATACAATCACAATTATACAATCACAATCATACTATCACAATCATACAATCCTAATCATACAATCACAACATACAATCACAATCATACAATCACAGTCATACAATCACAATCATACAATCACAATCATACAATCGCAATCATACAATCGCAATCACACAATCACAATCATACAATCACAATCATACAGTCAGAATCATACAATCACAATCATACCATCACAATCATACAGTCACAACCATACAATCATAATCATACAATCACAATCATACAATCACAATCATACCATCATAATCATACAATCACAATCATACAATCGCAATCATATAATCACAATCATACAATCGCAATCATACCATCACAATCATACAATCACAATCATACAATCGCAATCCTACAATTACAATCTCCAAAATACAATCTCCCAAATACAATCATACAATCACAATCATACAATCACAATCATGCAATCACAATCATACAATCACAATCATACAATCACAATCATACAATCACAATCATGCAATCACAATCATTCCATCATAATCATACAATCACAATCATACAATCACAATCGTACAATCACGATCGTACAATCACAATCGCACAATCACAATCATACAATCACAGTCATACAATCACAATCATACAATCACAATCATACATTCACAATCATACAATCACAATCATACATACAAAATCATGCAATCTCAATCATACAATCACAATCATGCAATCACAATCATACAATCATAATCATACAATGACAATCATACAATCACAGTCATACAATCACAGTCATACAATCACAGTCATACAATCACAATCATACTATCACAATCATACAATCACAATCATGCAATCACAATCGTACAATCATAATCATACAATCATAATCGTACAATCACAATCGTACAATCACAATCGTACAATCACATTCGCACAATCACAATCATACAATCACAATCATACAATCACAATCACACAATCACAATCATGCTATCACAATCATACAATCACAATCATACAATCACAATCATACAATCGCAATCATACAATTACAATCTCCAAAATACAATCTCCCAAATACAATCTCCCAAATACAATCATACAATCACAATCATACAATCACAATCATACAATCACAATCATACAATCACAATCATACTATCACAATCATACAATCCTAATCATACAATCACAACATACAATCACAATTATACAATCACAATCATACTATCACAATCATACAATCACAATCATGCAATCACAATCATACAATCATAATCATACAATCATAATCGTACTATCACAATCGTACAGTCACAATCGTACAATCACATTCGCACAATCACAATCATACAATCACAGTCATACAATCACAATCATACAATCACAGCCATACTATCACAATCATACAATCACAATCATACAATCACAATCATACAATCACAATCATACTATCACAATCATACAATCACAATCATACTATCATAATCATACAATTACAATCATACAATCACCATCATACAATCACAATCATACAATCACAATCATACAATAACAATCATACAATCGCAATCATACAATTACAATCTCCAAAATACAATCTCCCAAATACAATCATACAATCACAATCATACAATCACAATCATACAATCACAATCATACAATCACAATCATACAATCACAATCATACAATCACAGTCATACTATCACAATCATACAATCAAAATCATACAATCACAACATACAATCGCAATCATACAATCACAATCATACTATCACAATCATACAATCCTAATCATACAATTACAACATGCAATCACAATCATACAATCACAGTCATACAATCACAATCATACAATCACAATCATACAATCACAATCATACAATCGCAATCATACAATCGCAATCACACAATCACAATCATACAATCACAATCATACAGTCAGAATCATACAATCACAATCATACCATCACAATCATACAGTCACAACCATACAATCATAATCATACAATCACAATCATACAATCACAATCATACAATCACAATCATACCATCATAATCATACAATCACAATCATACAATCGCAATCATACAATCGCAATCATACAATCGCAATCATACCATCACAATCATACAATCACAATCATACAATCGCAATCCTACAATTACAATCTCCAAAATACAATCATACAATCACAATTATACAATCATAATCATACAATCACAATCATACAATCACAATCATACAATCACAGACATACAATCACAATCTTACAATCACAATCATACTATCACAATCATACAATCACAATCATACAATCACAATCACACAATCACAATCATGCTATCACAATCATACAATCACAATCATACAATCACAATCATACAATCGCAATCATACAGTTACAATCTCCAAAATACAATCTCCCAAATACAATCATACAATCACAATCATACAATCACAATCATACAATCACAATCATACAATCACAATCATACAATCACAGTCATACTATCACAATCATACAATCCTAATCATACAATCACAACATACAATCACAATTATACAATCACAATCATACTATCACAATCATACAATCACAATCATGCAATCACAATCATACAATCATAATCATACAATCATAATCGTACAATCACAATCGTACAATCACAATCGTACAATCACATTCGCACAATCACAATCATACAATCACAGTCATACAATCACAATCATACAATCACAGTCATACTATCACAATCATACAATCACAATCATACAATCACAATCATACAATCACAATCATACAATCACAATCATACAATCACAATCATACTATCATAATCATACAATTACAATCATACAATCACCATCATACAATCACAATCATACAATCACAATCATACAATAACAATCATACAATCGCAATCATACAATTACAATCTCCAAAATACAATCTCCCAAATACAATCATACAATCACAATCATACAATCACAATCATACAATCACAATCATACAATCACAATCATACAATCACAATCATACAATCACAATCATACAATCACAATCATACAATCACAGTCATACTATCACAATCATACAATCAAAATCATACAATCACAACAAACAATCGCAATCATACAATCACAATCATACTATCACAATCATACAATCCTAATCATACAATTACAACATGCAATCACAATCATACAATCACAGTCATACAATCACAATCATACAATCACAATCATACAATCACAATCATACAATCGCAATCATACAATCGCAATCACACAATCACAATCATACAATCACAATCATACAGTCAGAATCATACAATCACAATCATACCATCACAATCATACAGTCACAACCATACAATCATAATCATACAATCACAATCATACAATCACAATCATACCATCATAATCATACAATCACAATCATACAATCGCAATCATACAATCGCAATCATACAATCGCAATCATACCATCACAATCATACAATCACAATCATACAATCGCAATCCTACAATTACAATCTCCAAAATACAATCATAGAATCACAATTATACAATCATAATCATACAATCACAATCATACAATCACAATCATACAATCACAGACATACAATCACAATCTTACAATCACAATCATACTATCACAATCATACAATCACAATCATACAATCACAATCACACAATCACAATCATGCTATCACAATCATACAATCACAATCATACAATCACAATCATACAATCGCAATCATACAGTTACAATCTCCAAAATACAATCTCCCAAATACAATCATACAATCACAATCATACAATCACAATCATACAATCCTAATCATACAATCACAACATACAATCACAATCATACAATCACAGTCATACAATCACAATCATACAATCACAATCATACAATCGCAATCATACAATCGCAATCACACAATCACAATCATACAATCACAATCATACAGTCAGAATCATACAATCACAATCATACCATCACAATCATACAGTCACAACCATACAATCATAATCATACAATCACAATCATACAATCACAATCATACCATCATAATCATACAATCACAATCATACAATCGCAATCATATAATCACAATCATACAATCGCAATCATACCATCACAATCATACAATCACAATCATACAATCGCAATCCTACAAATTACAATCTCCAAAATACAATCTCCCAAATACAATCATACAATCACAATCATACAATCACAATCATGCAATCACAATCATACAATCACAATCATACAATCACAATCATACAATCACAATCATGCAATCACAATCATTCCATCATAATCATACAATCACAATCATACAATCACAATCGTACAATCACGATCGTACAATCACAATCGCACAATCACAATCATACAATCACAGTCATACAATCACAATCATACAATCACAATCATTCATTCACAATCATACAATCACAATCATACATACAAAATCATGCAATCTCAATCATACAATCACAATCATGCAATCACAATCATACAATCATAATCATACAATGACAATCATACAATCACAATCATACAATCACAGTCATACAATCACAGTCATAAAATCACAATCATACTATCACAATCATACAATCACAATCATGCAATCACAATCATACAATCATAATCATACAATCATAATCATACAATCACAATCGTACCATCACAATCGTACAATCACATTCGCACAATCACAATCATACAATCACAGTCATACAGTCACAGTCATACAATCACAATCATACTATCACAATCATACAATCACAATCATACAATCACAATCATACAATCACAATCATACAATCACAATCATACAATCATAATCATACAATTACAATCATACAATCACCATCATACAATCACAATCATACAATCACAATCATACAATCACAATCACACAATCACAATCATACAATCACAATCATACAATCGCAATCATACAATTACAATCTCCAAAATACAATCTCCCAAATACAATCATACAATCACAATCATACAATCACAATCATACAATCACAATCATACAATCACAATCATACAATCACAATCATACAATCACAATCATACAATCAAAATCATACAATCACAACATACAATCGCAATCATACAATCACAATCATACTATCACAATCATACAATCCTAATCATACAATCACAACATACAATCACAATCATACAATCACAGTCATACAATCACAATCATACAATCACAATCATACAATCACAATCATACTATCACAATCATACAATCACAGTCATACAATCACAATCATACAATCACAATCATACAATCACAATCATACAATCGCAATCATACAATGGCAATCACACAATCACAATCATACAACCACAATCATACAGTCACAATCATAGAGTCACAATCATACAATCACAATCATACAATCACAATCATACAATCGCAATCATACAATCACAATCATACAATCATAATCATACAATCACAATCATACGATCGCAATCATACAATCGCAATCATACAGTCACAAACACACAACCATAATCATACAATCACAATCATACAATCACAATCATACAATCATAATCATACAATCACAATCATACAATCGCAATCATACAATCACACACATACAATCGTTATCATACCATCACAATCATACAATCACAATCATACAATCATAATCTTACAATTACAATCATACAATCACAATCATACAATCACAATCATACAATCACAATCATACAATCACAATCATACAATCACAATCATGCAATCACAATCATACAATCACAATCATACAATCACAATCATGCAATCACAAACATTCCATCATAATCATACAATCACAATCATACAATCACAATCGTACAATCACAATCGTACACTCACAATCGCACAATCACAATCATACAATCACAGTCATACAATCACAATCATACAATCACAATCATACATTCACAATCATACAATCACAATCATACATACAAAATCATGCAATCTCAATCATACAATCACAATCATGCAATCACAATCATACAATCATAATCATACAATGACAATCATACAGTCACAATCATACAATCACAGTCATACAATCACAGTCATACAATCACAATCATACTATCACAATCATACAATCACAATCATGCAATCACAATCATACAATCATAATCATACAATCATAATCGTACAATCACAATCGTACAATCACAATCGTACAATCACATTCGCACAATCACAATCATACAATCACAGTCATACAATCACAATCATACAATCACAGTCATACTATCACAATCATACAATCAGAATCATACAATCACAATCATACAATCACAATCATACAATCACAATCATACAATCACAATCATACTATCATAATCATACAATTACAATCATACAATCACCATCATACAATCACAATCATACAATCACAATCATACAATCACAATCATACAATCACAATCATACAATCGCAATCACACAATTACAATCTCCAAAATACAATCTCCCAAATACAATCATACAATCACAATCATACAATCACAATCATACAATCATAATCATACAATCACAATCATACTATCACAATCATACAATCAAAATCATACAATCACAACATACAATCGCAATCATACAATCACAATCATACTATCACAATCATACAATCCTAATCATACAATCACAACATACAATCACAATCATACAATCACAGTCATACAATCACAATCATACAATCACAATCATACAATCGCAATCATACAATTACAATCTCCAAAATACAATCTCCCAAATACAATCATACAATCACAATCATACAATCACAATCATACAATCACAATCATACAATCACAATCATACTATCACAATCATACAATCCTAATCATACAATCACAACATACAATCACAATTATACAATCACAATCATACTATCACAATCATACAATCACAATCATGCAATCACAATCATACAATCATAATCATACAATCATAATCGTACAATCACAATCGTACAATCACAATCGTACAATCACATTCGCACAATCACAATCATACAATCACAGTCATACAATCACAATCATACAATCACAGTCATACTATCACAATCATACAATCACAATCATACAATCACAATCATACAATCACAATCATACAATCACAATCATACAATCACAATCATACTATCATAATCATACAATTACAATCATACAATCACCATCATACAATCACAATCATACAATCACAATCATACAATAACAATCATACAATCGCAATCATACAACTACAATCTCCAAAATACAATCTCCCAAATACAATCATACAATCACAATCATACAATCACAATCATACAATCACAATCATACAATCACAATCATACAATCACAATCATACTATCACAATCATACAATCAAAATCATACAATCACAACATACAATCGCAATCATACAATCACAATCATACTATCACAATCATACAATCCTAATCATACAATTACAACATGCAATCACAATCATACAATCACAGTCATACAATCACAATCATACAATCACAATCATACAATCACAATCATACAATCGCAATCATACAATCGCAATCACACAATCACAATCATACAATCACAATCATACAGTCAGAATCATACAATCACAATCATACCATCACAATCATACAGTCACAACCATACAATCATAATCATACAATCACAATCATACAATCACAATCATACCATCATAATCATACAATCACAATCATACAATCGCAATCATACAATCGCAATCATACAATCGCAATCATACCATCACAATCATACAATCACAATCATACAATCGCAATCCTACAATTACAATCTCCAAAATACAATCATACAATCACAATTATACAATCATAATCATACAATCACAATCATACAATCACAATCATACAATCACAGACATACAATCACAATCTTACAATCACAATCATACTATCACAATCATACAATCACAATCATACAATCACAATCACACAATCACAATCATGATATCACAATCATACAATCACAATCATACAATCACAATCATACAATCGCAATCATACAATTACAATCTCCAAAATACAATCTCCCAAATACAATCATACTATCACAATCATACAATCCTAATCATACAATCACAACATACAATCACAATTATACAATCACAATCATACTATCACAATCATACAATCCTAATCATACAATCACAACATACAATCACAATCATACAATCACAATCATACAATCACAATCATGCAATCACAATCATACAATCACAATCATACAATCACAATCATACAATCACAATCATGCAATCACAATCATTCCATCATAATCATACAATCACAATCATACAATCACAATCGTACAATCACGATCGTACAATCACAATCGCACAATCACAATCATACAATCACAGTCATACAATCACAATCATACAATCACAATCATACATTCACAATCATACAATCACAATCATACAATCATAATCATACAATTACAATCATACAATCACCATCATACAATCACAATCATACAATCACAATCATACAATCACAATCACACAATCACAATCATACAATCACAATCATACAATCGCAATCATACAATTACAATCTCCAAAATACAATCTCCCAAATACAATCATACAATCACAATCATACAATCACAATCATACAATCACAATCATACAATCACAATAATACAATCACAATCATACAATCACAATCATACAATCACAATCATACAATCACAATCATACAATCACAATCATACAATCACAATCATACAATCACAATCATACAATCACAATCATACAATCACAATCATACAATCACAATCATACAATCACAATCATACAATCACAATCATACAAACAAAATCATACAATCACAGTCACACAATCACAATCATACAATCACAATCATACATTCACAATCATACAATCACAATCATACATACAAAATCATGCAATCTCAATCATACAATCACAATCATGCAATCACAATCATACAATCATAATCATACAATGACAATCATACAATCACAATCATACAATCACAGTCATACAATCACAGTCATACAATCACAATCATACTATCACAATCATACAATCACAATCATGCAATCACAATCATACAATCATAATCATACAATCATAATCATACAATCACAATCGTACAATCACAATCGTACAATCACATTCGCACAATCACAATCATACAATCACAGTCATACAATCACAATCATACAATCACAATCATACTATCACAATCATACAATCACAATCACACAATCACATTCATACAATCACAATCATACAATCACATTCATACAATCATAATCATACAATTACAATCATACAATCACCATCATACAATCACAATCATACAATCACAATCATACAATCACAATCATACAATCACAATCATACAATCACAATCATACAATCGCAATCATACAATTACAATCTCCAAAATACAATCTCCCAAATACAATCATACAATTACAATCATACAATCACAATCATACAATCACAATCATACAATCACAATCATACAATCACAATCATACTATCACAATCATACAATCAAAATCATACAATCACAACATACAATCGCAATCATACAATCACAATCATACTATCACAATCATACAATCCTAATCATACAATTACAACATGCAATCACAATCATACAATCACAGTCACACAATCACAATCATACAATTACAATCATACAGTCAGAATCATACAATCACAATCATACCATCATAATCATACAATCACAATCATACAATCGCAATCATACAATCGCAATCATACAATCGCAATCATACCATCACAATCATACAATCACAATCATACAATCGCAATCCTACAATTACAATCTCCAAAATACAATCATACAATCACAATTATACAATCATAATCATACAATCACAATCATACAATCACAATCATACAATCACAGACATACAATCACAATCTTACAATCACAATCATACTATCACAATCATACAATCACAATCATACAATCACAATCACACAATCACAATCATGATATCACAATCATACAATCACAATCATACAATCACAATCATACAATCGCAATCATACAATTACAATCTCCAAAATACAATCTCCCAAATACAATCATACTATCACAATCATACAATCCTAATCATACAATCACAACATACAATCACAATTATACAATCACAATCATACTATCACAATCATACAATCCTAATCATACAATCACAACATACAATCACAATCATACAATCACAATCATACAATCACAATCATGCAATCACAATCATACAATCACAATCATACAATCACAATCATACAATCACAATCATGCAATCACAATCATTCCATCATAATCATACAATCACAATCATACAATCACAATCGTACAATCACGATCGTACAATCACAATCGCACAATCACAATCATACAATCACAGTCATACAATCACAATCATACAATCACAATCATACATTCACAATCATACAATCACAATCATACAATCATAATCATACAATTACAATCATACAATCACCATCATACAATCACAATCATACAATCACAATCATACAATCACAATCACACAATCACAATCATACAATCACAATCATACAATCGCAATCATACAATTACAATCTCCAAAATACAATCTCCCAAATACAATCATACAATCACAATCATACAATCACAATCATACAATCACAATCATACAATCACAATAATACAATCACAATCATACAATCACAATCATACAATCACAATCATACAATCACAATCATACAATCACAATCATACAATCACAATCATACAATCACAATCATACAATCACAATCATACAATCACAATCATACAAACAAAATCATACAATCACAACATACAATCGCAATCATACAATCACAATCATACTATCACAATCATACAATCCTAATCATACAATCACAACATACAATCACAATCATACAATCACAGTCATACAATCACAATCATACAATCACAATCATACAATCACAATCATACTATCACAATCATACAATCACAGTCATACAATCACAATCATACAATCACAATCATACAATCACAATCATACAATCGCAATCATACAATCGCAATCACACAATCACAATCATACAACCACAATCATACAGTCACAATCATAGAGTCACAATCATACAATCACAATCATACAATCACAATCATACAATCACAGTCACACAATCACAATCATACAATCACAATCATACATTCACAATCATACAATCACAATCATACATACAAAATCATGCAATCTCAATCATACAATCACAATCATGCAATCACAATCATACAATCATAATCATACAATGACAATCATACAATCACAATCATACAATCACAGTCATACAATCACAGTCATACAATCACAATCATACTATCACAATCATACAATCACAATCATGCAATCACAATCATACAATCATAATCATACAATCATAATCATACAATCACAATCGTACAATCACAATCGTACAATCACATTCGCACAATCACAATCATACAATCACAGTCATACAATCACAATCATACAATCACAATCATACTATCACAATCATACAATCACAATCACACAATCACATTCATACAATCACAATCATACAATCACATTCATACAATCATAATCATACAATTACAATCATACAATCACCATCATACAATCACAATCATACAATCACAATCATACAATCACAATCATACAATCACAATCATACAATCACAATCATACAATCACAATCATACAATCGCAATCATACAATTACAATCTCCAAAATACAATCTCCCAAATACAATCATACAATTACAATCATACAATCACAATCATACAATCACAATCATACAATCACAATCATACAATCACAATCATACTATCACAATCATACAATCAAAATCATACAATCACAACATACAATCGCAATCATACAATCACAATCATACTATCACAATCATACAATCCTAATCATACAATTACAACATGCAATCACAATCATACAATCACAGTCACACAATCACAATCATACAATTACAATCATACAGTCAGAATCATACAATCACAATCATACCATCACAATCATACAGTCACAACCATACAATCATAATCATACAATCACAATCATACAATCACAATCATACAATCACAATCATACCATCATAATCATACAATCACAATCATACAATCGCAATCATACAATCGCAATCATACAATCGCAATCATACCATCACAATCATACAATCACAATCATACAATCGCAATCCTACAATTACAATCTCCAAAATACAATCATACAATCACAATTATACAATCATAATCATACAATCACAATCATACAATCACAATCATACAATCACAGACATACAATCACAATCTTACAATCACAATCATACTATCACAATCATACAATCACAATCATACAATCACAATCACACAATCACAATCATGCTATCACAATCATACAATCACAATCATACAATCACAATCATACAATCACAATCATACAATTACAATCTCCAAAATACAATCTCCCAAATACAATAATACAATCACAATCATACAATCACAATCATACAATCACAATCATACAATCACAATCATACTATCACAATCATACAATCCTAATCATACAATCACAACATACAATCACAATAATACAATCACAATCATACTATCACAATCATACAATCACAATCATGCAATCACAATCATACAATCATAATCATACAATCATAATCGTACAATCACAATCGTACAATCACAATCGTACAATCACATTCGCACAATCACAATCATACAATCACAGTCATACAATCACAATCATACAATCACAGTCATACTATCACAATCATACAATCACAATCATACAATCACAATCATACAATCACAATCATACAATCACAATCATACAATCACAATCATACTATCATAATCATACAATTACAATCATACAATCACCATCATACAATCACAATCATACAATCACAATCATACAATAACAATCATACAATCGCAATCATACAATTACAATCTCCAAAATACAATCTCCCAAATACAATCATACAATCACAATCATACAATCACAATCATGCAATCACAATCATTCCATCATAATCATACAATCACAATCATACAATCACAATCGTACAATCACAATCGTACAATCACAATCGCACAATCACAATCATACAATCACAGTCTTACAATCACAATCATACAATCACAATCATACATTCACAATCATACAGTCACAATCATACATACAAAATCATGCAATCTCAATCATACAATCACAATCATGCAATCACAATCATACAATCATAATCATAAAATGACAATCATACAATCACAATCATACAATCACAGTCATACAATCACAGTCATACAATCACAATCATACTATCACAATCATACAATCACAATCATGCAATCACAATCATACAATCATAATCATACAATCATAATCATACAATCACAATCGTACAATCACAATCGTACAATCACATTCGCACAATCACAATCATACAATCACAGTCATACAATCACAATCATACAATCACAATCATACTATCACAATCATACAATCACAATCACACAATCACATTCATACAATCACAATCATACAATGACATTCATACAATCATAATCATACAATTACAATCATACAATCACCATCATACAATCACAATCATACAATCACAATCATACAATCACAATCATACAATCACAATCATACAATCACAATCATACAATCACAATCATACAATCGCAATCATACAATTACAATCTCCAAAATACAATCTCCCAAATACAATCATACAATTACAATCATACAATCACAATCATACAATCACAATCATACAATCACAATCATACAATCACAATCATACTATCACAATCATACAATCAAAATCATACAATCACAACATACAATCGCAATCATACAATCACAATCATACTATCACAATCATACAATCCTAATCATACAATTACAACATGCAATCACAATCATACAATCACAGTCACACAATCACAATCATACAATTACAATCATACAGTCAGAATCATACAATCACAATCATACCATCACAATCATACAGTCACAACCATACAATCATAATCATACAATCACAATCATACAATCACAATCATACCATCATAATCATACAATCACAATCATACAATCGCAATCATACAATCGCAATCATACAATCGCAATCATACCATCACAATCATACAATCACAATCATACAATCGCAATCCTACAATTACAATCTCCAAAATACAATCATACAATCACAATTATACAATCATAATCATACAATCACAATCATACAATCACAATCATACAATCACAGACATACAATCACAATCTTACAATCACAATCATACTATCACAATCATACAATCACAATCATACAATCACAATCACACAATCACAATCATGCTATCACAATCATACAATCACAATCATACAATCACAATCATACAATCGCAATCATACAATTACAATCTCCAAAATACAATCTCCCAAATACAATCATACAATCACAATCATACAATCACAATCATACAATCACAATCATACAATCACAATCATACTATCACAATCATACAATCCTAATCATACAATCACAACATACAATCACAATTATACAATCACAATCATACTATCACAATCATACAATCACAATCATGCAATCACAATCATACAATCATAATCATACAATCATAATCGTACAATCACAATCGTACAATCACAATCGTACAATGACATTCGCACAATCACAATCATACAATCACAGTCATACAATCACAATCATACAATCACAGTCATACTATCACAATCATACAATCACAATCATACAATCACAATCATACAATCACAATCATACAATCACAATCATACAATCACAATCATACTATCATATTCATACAATTACAATCATACAATCACCATCATACAATCACAATCATACAATCACAATCATACAATAACAATCATACAATCGCAATCATACAATTACAATCTCCAAAATACAATCTCCCAAATACAATCATACAATCACAATCATACAATCACAATCATACAATCACAAACATACAATCACAATCATGCAATCACAATCATACATTCACAATCATACAATCACAATCATACAATCACAATCATGCAATCTCAATCATACAATCACAATCATGCAATCACAATCATACAATCATAATCATACAATGACAATCATACAATCACAATCATACAATCACAGTCATACAATCACAATCGTACAATCACAGTCATACAATCACAATCATACAATCACAATCATACATTCACAATCATACAATCACAATCATACATACAAAATCATGCAATCTCAATCATACAATCACAATCATGCAATCACAATCATACAATCATAATCATACAATGACAATCATACAATCACAATCATACAATCACAGTCATACAATCACAGTCATACAATCACAATCATACTATCACAATCATACAATCACAATCATGCAATCACAATCATACAATCATAATCATACAATCAGAATCGTACAATCACAATCGTACAATCACAATCGTACAATCACATTCGCACAATCACAATCATACAATCACAGTCATACAATCACAGTCATACAATCACAGTCATACTATCACAATCATACAATCACAATCATACAATCACAATCATACAATCACAATCATACAATCACAATCATACAATCACAATCATACAATCACAATCATACAATCACAATCATACTATCATAATCATACAATTACAATCATACAATCACCATCATACAATCACAATCATACAATCACAATCATACAATCACAATCATACAATCACAATCATACAATCGCAATCATACAATTACAATCTCCAAAATACAATCTCCCAAATACAATCATACAATCACAATCATACAATCATAATCATACAATCACAATCATACAATCGCAATCATACAATCACACACATACAATCGTTATCATACCATCACAATCATACAATCACAATCATACAATCATAATCTTACAATTACAATCATACAATCACAATCATACAATCACAATCATACAATCACAATCATACAATCACAATCATGCAATCACAATCATACAATCACAATCATACAATCACAATCATACAATCACAATCATACAATCACAATCATGCAATCACAATCATTCCATCATAATCATACAATCACAATCATACAATCACAATCGTACAATCACAATCGTACAATCACAATCGCACAATCACAATCATACAATCACAGTCTTACAATCACAATCATACAATCACAATCATACATTCACAATCATACAATCACAATCATACATACAAAATCATGCAATCTCAATCATACAATCACAATCATGCAATCACAATCATACAATCATAATCATACAATGACAATCATACAATCACAATCATACAATCACAGTCATACAATCACAGTCATACAATCACAATCATACTATCACAATCATACAATCACAATCATGCAATCACAATCATACAATCATAATCATACAATCATAATCATACAATCACAATCGTACAATCACAATCGTACAATCACATTCGCACAATCACAATCATACAATCACAGTCATACAATCACAATCATACAATCACAATCATACTATCACAATCATACAATCACAATCACACAATCACATTCATACAATCACAATCATACAATCACATTCATACAATCATAATCATACAATTACAATCATACAATCACCACCATACAATCACAATCGTACAATCACAATCATACAATCACAATCATACAATCACAATCATACAATCACAATCATACAATCGCAATCATAAAATTACAATCTCCAAAATACAATCTCCCAAATACAATCATACAATCACAATCATACAATCACAATCATACAATCACAATCATACAATCACAATCATACAATCACAATCATACTATCACAATCATACAATCAAAATCATACAATCACAACATACAATCGCAATCATACAATCACAATCATACTATCACAATCATACAATCCTAATCATACAATTACAACATGCAATCACAATCATACAATCACAGTCACACAATCACAATCATACAATCACAATCATACAATCACAATCATACAATCGCAATCATACAATCGCAATCACACAATCACAATCATACAATCACAATCATACAGTCAGAATCATACAATCACAATCATACCATCACAATCATACAGTCACAACCATACAATCATAATCATACAATCACAATCATACAATCACAATCATACCATCATAATCATACAATCACAATCATACAATCGCAATCATACAATCGCAATCATACAATCGCAATCATACCATCACAATCATACAATCACAATCATACAATCGCAATCCTACAATTACAATCTCCAAAATACAATCATACAATCACAATTATACAATCATAATCATACAATCACAATCATACAATCACAATCATACAATCACAGACATACAATCACAATCTTACAATCACAATCATACTATCACAATCATACAATCACAATCATACAATCACAATCATACAATCACAATCACACAATCACAATCATGATATCACAATCATACAATCACAATCATACAATCACAATCATACAATCGCAATCATACAATTACAATCTCCAAAATACAATCTCCCAAATACAATCATACTATCACAATCATACAATCCTAATCATACAATCACAACATACAATCACAATTATACAATCACAATCATACTATCACAATCATACAATCCTAATCATACAATCACAACATACAATCACAATCATACAATCACAATCATACAATCACAATCATGCAATCACAATCATACAATCACAATCATACAATCACAATCATACAATCACAATCATGCAATCACAATCATTCCATCATAATCATACAATCACAATCATACAATCACAATCGTACAATCACGATCGTACAATCACAATCGCACAATCACAATCATACAATCACAGTCATACAATCACAATCATACAATCACAATCATACATTCACAATCATACAATCACAATCATACAATCATAATCATACAATTACAATCATACAATCACCATCATACAATCACAATCATACAATCACAATCATACAATCACAATCACACAATCACAATCATACAATCACAATCATACAATCGCAATCATACAATTACAATCTCCAAAATACAATCTCCCAAATACAATCATACAATCACAATCATACAATCACAATCATACAATCACAATCATACAATCACAATCATACAATCACAATCATACAATCACAATCATACAATCACAATCATACAATCACAATCATACAATCACAATCATACAATCACAATCATACAATCACAATCATACAATCACAATCCTACAATTACAATCTCCAAAATACAATCATACAATCACAATTATACAATCATAATCATACAATCACAATCATACAATCACAATCATACAATCACAGACATACAATCACAATCTTACAATCACAATCATACTATCACAATCATACAATCACAATCATACAATCACAATCACACAATCACAATCATGCTATCACAATCATACAATCACAATCATACAATCACAATCATACAATCGCAATCATACAATTACAATCTCCAAAATACAATCTCCCAAATACAATCATACAATCACAATCATACAATCACAATCATACAATCACAATCATACAATCACAATCATACTATCACAATCATACAATCCTAATCATACAATCACAACATACAATCACAATAATACAATCACAATCATACTATCACAATCATACAATCACAATCATGCAATCACAATCATACAATCATAATCATACAATCATAATCGTACAATCACAATCGTACAATCACAATCGTACAATCACATTCGCACAATCACAATCATACAATCACAGTCATACAATCACAATCATACAATCACAGTCATACTATCACAATCATACAATCACAATCATACAATCACAATCATACAATCACAATCATACAATCACAATCATACAATCACAATCATACTATCATAATCATACAATTACAATCATACAATCACCATCATACAATCACAATCATACAATCACAATCATACAATAACAATCATACAATCGCAATCATACAATTACAATCTCCAAAATACAATCTCCCAAATACAATCATACAATCACAATCATACAATCACAATCATACAATCACAATCATGCAATCACAATCATTCCATCATAATCATACAATCACAATCATACAATCACAATCGTACAATCACAATCGTACAATCACAATCGCACAATCACAATCATACAATCACAGTCTTACAATCACAATCATACAATCACAATCATACATTCACAATCATACAGTCACAATCATACATACAAAATCATGCAATCTCAATCATACAATCACAATCATGCAATCACAATCATACAATCATAATCATAAAATGACAATCATACAATCACAATCATACAATCACAGTCATACAATCACAGTCATACAATCACAATCATACTATCACAATCATACAATCACAATCATGCAATCACAATCATACAATCATAATCATACAATCATAATCATACAATCACAATCGTACAATCACAATCGTACAATCACATTCGCACAATCACAATCATACAATCACAGTCATACAATCACAATCATACAATCACAATCATACTATCACAATCATACAATCACAATCACACAATCATACAATCACAATCACACAATCACATTCATACAATCACAATCATACAATGACATTCATACAATCATAATCATACAATTACAATCATACAATCACCATCATACAATCACAATCATACAATCACAATCATACAATCACAATCATACAATCACAATCATACAATCACAATCATACAATCACAATCATACAATCACAATCATACAATCGCAATCATACAATTACAATCTCCAAAATACAATCTCCCAAATACAATCATACAATTACAATCATACAATCACAATCATACAATCACAATCATACAATCACAATCATACAATCACAATCATACTATCACAATCATACAATCAAAATCATACAATCACAACATACAATCGCAATCATACAATCACAATCATACTATCACAATCATACAATCCTAATCATACAATTACAACATGCAATCACAATCATACAATCACAGTCACACAATCACAATCATACAATTACAATCATACAGTCAGAATCATACAATCACAATCATACCATCACAATCATACAGTCACAACCATACAATCATAATCATACAATCACAATCATACAATCACAATCATACCATCATAATCATACAATCACAATCATACAATCGCAATCATACAATCGCAATCATACAATCGCAATCATACCATCACAATCATACAATCACAATCATACAATCGCAATCCTACAATTACAATCTCCAAAATACAATCATACAATCACAATTATACAATCATAATCATACAATCACAATCATACAATCACAATCATACAATCACAGACATACAATCACAATCTTACAATCACAATCATACTATCACAATCATACAATCACAATCATACAATCACAATCATACAATCACAATCATACTATCACAATCATACAATCCTAATCATACAATCACAACATACAATCACAATTATACAATCACAATCATACTATCACAATCATACAATCACAATCATGCAATCACAATCATACAATCATAATCATACAATCATAATCGTACAATCACAATCGTACATTCACAATCGTACAATCACATTCGCACAATCACAATCATACAATCACAGTCATACAATCACAATCATACAATCACAGTCATACTATCACAATCATACAATCACAATCATACAATCACAATCATACAATCACAATCATACAATCACAATCATACAATCACAATCATACTATCATATTCATACAATTACAATCATACAATCACCATCATACAATCACAATCATACAATCACAATCATACAATAACAATCATACAATCGCAATCATACAATTACAATCTCCAAAATACAATCTCCCAAATACAATCATACAATCACAATCATACAATCACAATCATACAATCACAATCATACAATCACAATCATACAATCACAATCATACTATCACAATCATACAATCAAAATCATACAATCACAACATACAATCGCAATCATACAATCACAATCATACTATCACAATCATACAATCCTAATCATACAATTACAACATGCAATCACAATCATACAATCACAGTCATACAATCACAATCATACAATCACAATCATACAATCACAATCATACAATCGCAATCATACAATCGCAATCACACAATCACAATCATACAATCACAATCATACAGTCAGAATCATACAATCACAATCATACCATCACAATCATACAGTCACAACCATACATTCATAATCATACAATCACAATCATACAATCACAATCATACCATCATAATCATACAATCACAATCATACAATCGCAATCATACAATCGCAATCATACAATCGCAATCATACCATCACAATCATACAATCACAATCATACAATCGCAATCCTACAATTACAATCTCCAAAATACAATCATACAATCACAATTATACAATCATAATCATACAATCACAATCATACAATCACAATCATACAATCACAGACATACAATCACAATCTTACAATCACAATCATACTATCACAATCATACAATCACAATCATACAATCACAATCACACAATCACAATCATGCTATCACAATCATACAATCACAATCATACAATCACAATCATACAATCGCAATCATACAATTACAATCTCCAAAATACAATCTCCCAAATACAATCATACTATCACAATCATACAATCCTAATCATACAATCACAACATACAATCACAATTATACAATCACAATCATACTATCACAATCATACAATCCTAATCATACAATCACAACATACAATCACAATCATACAATCACAATCATACAATCACAATCATGCAATCACAATCATACAATCACAATCATACAATCACAATCATACAATCACAATCATGCAATCACAATCATTCCATCATAATCATACAATCACAATCATACAATCACAATCGTACAATCACGATCGTACAATCACAATCGCACAATCACAATCATACAATCACAGTCATACAATCACAATCATACAATCACAATCATACATTCACAATCATACAATCACAATCATACATACAAAATCATGCAATCTCAATCATACAATCACAATCATGCAATCACAATCATACAATCATAATCATACAATGACAATCATACACTCACAATCATACAATCACAGTCATACAATCACAGTCATAAAATCACAATCATACTATCACAATCATACAATCACAATCATGCAATCACAATCATACAATCATAATCATACAATCATAATCATACAATCACAATCGTACAATCACAATCGTACAATCACATTCGCACAATCACAATCATACAATCACAGTCATACAGTCACAGTCATACAATCACAATCATACTATCACAATCATACAATCACAATCATACAATCACAATCATACAATCACAATCATACAATCACAATCATACAATCATAATCATACAATTACAATCATACAATCACCATCATACAATCACAATCATACAATCACAATCATACAATCACAATCACACAATCACAATCATACAATCACAATCATACAATCGCAATCATACAATTACAATCTCCAAAATACAATCTCCCAAATACAATCATACAATCACAATCATACAATCACAATCATACAATCACAATCATACAATCACAATCATACAATCACAATCATACAATCACAATCATACAATCACAATCATACAATCACAATCATACAATCACAATCATACAATCACAATCATACAATCACAATCATACAAACAAAATCATACAATCACAACATACAATCGCAATCATACAATCACAATCATACTATCACAATCATACAATCCTAATCATACAATCACAACATACAATCACAATCATACAATCACAGTCATACAATCACAATCATACAATCACAATCATACAATCACAATCATACTATCACAATCATACAATCACAGTCATACAATCACAATCATACAATCACAATCATACAATCACAATCATACAATCGCAATCATACAATCGCAATCATACAATCGCAATCACACAATCACAATCATACAACCACAATCATACAGTCACAATCATAGAGTCACAATCATACAATCACAATCATACAATCACAATCATACAATCGCAATCATACAATCACAATCATACAATCATAATCATACAATCACAATCATACAATCACAATCATGCAATCACAATCATACAATCACAATCATACAATCACAATCATGCAATCACAATCATTCCATCATAATCATACAATCACAATCATACAATCACAATCGTACAATCACAATCGTACACTCACAATCGCACAATCACAATCATACAATCACAGTCATACAATCACAATCATACAATCACAATCATACATTCACAATCATACAATCACAATCATACATACAAAATCATGCAATCTCAATCATACAATCACAATCATGCAATCACAATCATACAATCATAATCATACAATGACAATCATACAATCACAATCATACAATCACAGTCATACAATCACAGTCATACAATCACAATCATACTATCACAATCATACAATCACAATCATGCAATCACAATCATACAATCATAATCATACAATCATAATCGTACAATCACAATCGTACAATCACAATCGTACAATCACATTCGCACAATTACAATCATACAATCACAGTCATACAATCACAATCATACAATCACAGTCATACTATCACAATCATACAATCAGAATCATACAATCACAATCATACAATCACAATCATACAATCACAATCATACAATCACAATCATACTATCATAATCATACAATTACAATCATACAATCACCATCATACAATCACAATCATACAATCACAATCATACAATCACAATCATACAATCGCAATCATACAATTACAATCTCCAAAATACAATCTCCCAAATACAATCATACAATCACAATCATACAATCACAATCATACAATCATAATCATACAATCACAATCATACTATCACAATCATACAATCAAAATCATACAATCACAACATACAATCGCAATCATACAATCACAATCATACTATCACAATCATACAATCCTAATCATACAATCACAACATACAATCACAATCATACAATCACAGTCATACAATCACAATCATACAATCACAATCATACAATCACAATCATACAATCACAATCATACAATCGCAATCACACAATCACAATCATACAATCACAATCATACAGTCAGAATCATACAATCACAATCATACCATCACAATCATACAGTCACAACCATACAATCATAATCATACAATCACAATCATACAATCACAATCATACCATCATAATCAAACAATCACAATCATACAATCGCAATCATACCATCACAATCATACAATCACAATCATACAATCGCAATCCTACAATTACAATCTCCAAAATACAATCTCCCAAATACAATCATACAATCACAATTATACAATCATAATCATACAATCACAATCATACAATCACAATCATACAATCACAGACATACAATCACAATCTTATAATCACAATCATACTATCACAATCATACAATCACAATCATACAATCACAATCACACAATCACAATCATACATCCAAAATCATGCAATCACAATCATACAATCACAATCATGCAATCACACTCATTCCATCATAATCATACAATCACAATCGTACAATCACAATCGTACAATCACAATCGTACAATCACAATCGCATAATCACAATCATACAATCACAGTCATACAATCACAATCATACAATCACAATCATACTATCACAATCATACAATCACAATCATACAATCACAATCATACAATCACAGTCATACAATCACAATCATACAATCACAATCATGCTATCACAATCATACAATCACAATCATACAATCACAATCATACATACAAAATCATACATACAAAATCATGCAATCTCAATCATACAATCACAATCATTCCATCATAATCATACAATCACAATCATACAATCACAATCGTACAATCACAATCGTACAATCACAATCACACAATCACAATCATACAATCACAGTCATACAATCACTATCATACAATCACAATCATACAGTCACAATCATACAATCACAATCATACAATCACAATCATACAATCACAATCATACAATCACAATCATACAATCACAATCATACAATCGCAATCATACAATTACAATCTCCAAAACACAATCTCCCAAATACAATCATACAATCACAATCATACAATCACAATCATACAATCACAATCATACTATCACAATCATACAATCCTAATCATACAATCACAACATACAATCACAATCATACAATCACAATCATACTATCACAATCATACAATCCTAATCATACAATCACAACATACAATCACAATCATACAATCACAGTCATACAATCACAATCATACAATCACAATCATACAATCGCAATCATACAATTGCAATCACACAATCACAATCATACAATCACAATCATACAGTCAGAATCATACAATCACAATCATACCATCACAATCATACAGTCACAACCATACAATCATAATCATACAATCACAATCATACAATCACAATCATACCATCATAATCATACAATCACAATCATACAATCGCAATCATACAATCACAATCATACAATCGCAATCATACCATCACAAT